>NC_080676.1:60617500-60920531 GCF_030445035.2 Dasypus novemcinctus
TATTCCTCCATTCTGTGGACCCTGGCATGGTGATGTCCACTCCACCTCTGGATCAAGAGGGGGCTTAGATTCCACATGGATGATGGATGCAATTCTTCTACTTGCAGTTGTAGGCACTCTTTTTTAAGATTTATTTTTTTATTTCTCTCCTCTCCCCCCCCCCCACTGTCTGTTCTCTGTGTCTAGTTGCTGTGTCTTCTTTGTCCGCTTCTGTTGTTATCAGCGGCAAGGGAATCTGTTTTTTTTTGTGGTTGTTGCGTCATCTTGTGTCAGTTCTCCGTGTGTGCTGCACCATTCCTGGGCAGGCTGCACTTTCTTTCGTGCTGGGCGGCTCTCCTTATGGGGAGCACTCCTTGCGCATGGGGCTCCCCTAGGCGGGGGACACCCCTGTGTGTCACGGCACTCCTTGAGCACATCAGCACTGCGCATGGGCCAGCTCCATACGGGTCAAGGAGGCCCGGGGTTTGAACCGTGGACCTCCCATGTAGTAGACGGACACCCTAACCTCTGGGCCAAGTCTGCTGCCCTGTAGATACTTTTGATTCACTGGTGTGGTGGGAGACCGTCTTCACCTCTCTGTTAGCTGACCTGGGTAAGTCCAACGAACCAGAGAGAAGGAGATGCAACTCTGCTGAGGCTCAGGGCTCAGCTGGCTCATGGGGCAGTCCAGAGATTCAAGTCCCTGAGTATACACAATTCCTAGTGCCAACCACAGGTTCATGAGACACATCTTTTGAAGATCCAGAGAGATCAGGATCTCTGAGATCCACTATCCCTCATGGCATTGTGCGGACACTGTGCCTTCCTGTCATGACACCCAGGATGCCATTCCCACTTCATCTCTGGGAAGGGACCTCTATGGATCCTTCAAAACCGAGTTCACATACCATTCCTGCAGAGCCTTCCAGGTAGAACTGTTTCTACCTCATTATGTTGCTTTGCTTGCTACTAGCTCACTCTTGGCTATAATTATTTACCTGCTGGTACTGTCTCCTGCTAGATGATGATTTTCTCAAGAATAGGTACCTTGTTCATGACAGCGTTGTCCAACAAGGGGTACAACAATACAGAAGGAGAAAATGAAACCCTAGAGCCTTGGAAAAGCACTCTTCTTGTTGACTGTAGTCTGTTCACCCATTTCCTGGTAGTATGGAGGCAGGTCTTCTTGGCTTTTTATGATGAAGATCATCCTCCCTACTGTGGAAGATGATTTTTTCCCTATTTCTCCTTTGCCAGGCAATCTGGAAGAGAGGGAAGAGGGAATTCTTTTCCCTCTTTACTTAAACCCAGTATTTGGCCCAGCCACAAAAAGAAATATGGGTATTTCTTCCTTTAAAGACATGAAAGTATGCTCTGCTTTAAAAACACCAAAACAAAAAAACCCAAACAATACATTAGAAAAGTGAGTGATTATAAGAAATTTTTAATTTAAAAAAGAATAATTTTACAGTTCCTTTATCTTAAGAATATTTTAAATAACATTTCTCATTCTCACTGCCACAGAACCATTACAATACTATCCTAACTGGTCTCTTAAGTCTCCCCCATTCCATCCATCCCATGTAGCTGTCAGTGACTTTCTAAAATACAAATATGATTGGTGACTCTTGCCTCCCTTCAATGACTCCCTGCCACTATGTCCAAATTCCTTTCACAACCCTGTTACTACCCCTATCTTAAACCACTACTGCCACACTAAACTGCTCATATTTTGTGCTCCTCCATGCTTCACCAACAATAATGTTACACCTGTAGTTTATAAGTGTGCTAGGTGATCTGAGCATTCACCACCCTATTTTACCTTAAAAGTGAGTAAGGAGGCAGTAGGGAGCATGATTTTGATGCCAATTGCTATCTTGCTTGGTTGGGCAACTGGTTATTTTGATTCTATACTCTGGTTAATTAAGAATTATGGGATGTACGTGTGACATCAAATGTTAATGAACTATAAAATAAATGCCTTTAACCCCACCTCATCTAATTCTAATTTAGCTGATGATTTCCAAGGCCTTTCAACATACAAATGCCTCAGGGTACTTTTTATGAATTTGTTATTAATTTTGTACTGTAGATGCCCAGAAGTAATAGAAGAATTTCAGATAAACTCTATGTCCATTGTAGTGAATTTCAAAGTTCTGGCAGAAATTATTTTGTATGGAAGAATTTGTTATTTAAAATCACATTTAATTATTGAGAAATCTCTGTGATATTGAAGAACCACTTCACCTGTATTATTAAAACAAAATACCTGTTTGCATGTAAGAAGGGTGTACCTCCACAGTTTCCAGGCATACAAGGTGTATTGGCCACAGATCTCATCAGCCACCTTCGTAACTTTAACTCAAGCCTTGACAGTGATGTGGGCTTGATTAGATACCAAAGTCATAGGATCCCAGGTTCCATTTGAAAACTGGGTCATTTTTAAGGATCAGAGGAGCCACAGGTAAAGTGTGGGCAAGAAAGCAACAGAGCAGCAAAGACGGTCCTGCAAGTGAGTCCTTTGGGGTTCAATGAGGAATTCTACCCAAATAGGTCTCATCTGTTTCCATAGCAATTCCAAGATTCATCAGAAGACATGGTCGACATTTTGGAGGGAAATCAGCATACCACGGAATGTGTGTTTTCTGTAAAGAGAGGCAGGTGTGCTAACCAAGTCCAAGGAAGGTGGCAGAGCTGGGACTGAAACCACCAGAGTTCTTGCCCTCCTCCCCATTTGTGCTATAGTCATACTCCACTGCATCCCATGCACTTATTAGTACGTGTTTGAGGCACTTTATCTGTTTCTCAATGCTCATTAGTTTTGAAAGTTCCCCTTAAAACTTCTGGACATTCTGTACAAGAGACATCCTGTACTAAACGGAACTAGGAATGAGGGCTGCTCAGGGAAGCAGATGAATCAGGGGTTATGGCCAAATCTAATCCTCAGCCCAACTGTCTCTTAACGATCTCGCAGAGAGGGAGGGGAACACAGGGAATGATTAAGTGTCAATAAAACAAATTGTTAGTCACTCTCTTTGTTGCAATATGATTAAGAACAATTGTCTGCCTCTATGAAATCCAAAACAAATGTATTCTAACAGTTCTTAATCAACTAAATGGTTTCGATATAAAAAACTGCTGAAAAATTTTTTAGAAAGAGGTTTTTGAGGGCAGGGGGAGGAACCACATGATCAGAGGAAAGTCCTTATGAATATTATCAGTGTTATGGGCCAAATTATAAAAGGATTAAATCAGATATTATTGTGGTGACCCATTGCAAAGGGTTTTGAGTGAAGAAAACTGCAATTATGAACCCAGCAACTTCACTGCTTTACAAATTAATGCCACAAAACCATAAACCTGCCAGAATGGTCCTAACAAACTAATGTTTCCTGAGCATTTCATGACAAGAGCTCATGAAAGTTCACTTCTTGAATGAAACAGAAAAGAAAGCAATGAAAATGATAAGCAACAGTCTGAGATGTTGTCATCCATTTACCTCCTCACCACCCCTTGAAGAGATATTCTATTAGTTCATAAAAGGGCCTTGTAGATTTTAGGTGCTGCTAACACATTTCTAGATTTCCTTTAGAGAAAAACATCAGGGATTCTTCATTGTTTGCTGTGGAAATAAGTAGAAGGGAAAAGGAGGAAAATCAATGGGATGACTAGACAGGCTGGATGGCTGCTCTGTGGACAGATGGTGAAGGAATTCCTTTATTAGACTGCATAAGATGAGTAGGATTTGCATTAAATGACCATTAAGTTTCATTCCAACCCCAGCATTCTACAGATCTTTTGGGGAGAAGTATAAAGGGAAGGTTAAAACCACCCCGCTAATCCATCATTACAAGATCATGCAGAACAACTCCCATGCCCCAAAGATGCCCCATGTTCCACCCATAAAGGAATCAGTTTACTTGCCTGAAGATTGAAACCATCATATTCTGTTCTGATGAAATGGATGGGAAGAGTTCTCAGAGATTTAATATTTTAGCTTTTTAAGTTTCATTAGCTTATTAGCTATATTTTATATTTATTATATTTTATTAGCTTAAGTTTTACTTTACATTTATTATTGTTAAGGAAATCATATTTAAAATATCTATTTTTTAATTCATATTCAGTTTTTAGTGAAGGGGCTTCTTTTACTTATCTGTAATTGAGACTAACCAGGGTAAAAACAAATATTTACACATATTAATTTGAGCCCAGATAAATAACCTACATAAACAAGATGCAATACAGGTTATAATCTATACCAAAATACCTAAGAATATAAATGTTTGCCTTGAGTGGAACATAGTAAATACAAAATCACCTTTGTAAAGGCAGAGGAAGTCACATGCTCAATCACCAACTATGTTATCTTTTCAGCATCTCTTCAATTGGTTTTCAAGTAATTGTTCTTTTTAGCTCTCCAAACAGCACTCAAATCTGTCCCTTTTCTTCCTTCCTTATTATCTGTGTCATATTCATTTATCTTCCTCCTCAGCCCAAGCACTGTTTGGAACAGAACAGTTGCTTGGTTATCAGCAAATTCACCAAGCACATTTGTTGCTGACAGCCGTTTCTTTTTCCTGGTCCACTCCATCCCATATTCTGTTTCCCCACTATAAGAGGAGCATGCACACGTTAAAGACACTGACTCATTATTCTACTTAGCTTTGTTACTGAAAGCAGGTACCATTAGATGTGTTGGCTTTAACTAAGGGAATTTATTAGTTTACAAGCTTATAGTTGGAAGCCATGAAAATGTCCAAATCGAGGCATTTCAAGATGGTGCTTTCTCCTGAAGACCAGTTGCTGGTGATTTGGATTTCTCTGTCACATGGCAAGGCACATGGTGGCATCTGCTGGTCTCTCCTTTCTCTTCCAGGTTTTGTTGCTCTTAGCTTCTTGCTTCTGTGGCTTTCTCTTGGTCTCAATTTCATTCTCTTATAAAGGACTCCAGTAAGGGGATTAAGACCCACCCTGAATGAGGTGGGTCACATGGTAAGATCCTACTCATCCAGAGATCCTACTTAAAATGGGTCCACACCCACAAGAATGGATTAACTTTAAGAACAAACTTTTCTGGGAAACATACAGCTTTGAGCTATCACACTGGTTTTCAAATAAGCCAATTTCCTTCACTCCAGTTTAAGCTCATCAGCATAATGCAATAGGTTGTTGGCTGGAAAACTTGGAAGAGATATTATTAACACAGTAGCCACTATGCAAATTACCTTTGATTAGATTTAATGACTCATGTGGAGGTGGTGCTTTTTCTTTACAGGCATGCATGACTTACTAAGAAGTTTCACAACAAACACAAAATTTCAAGCCAGAAGCTGTGAGTCCTCAATATTTAAGAATGAGTGACAAACCAGTAACATTTTACTATAAAGAAGGAACTTTTACTAGAAGTTATAAAAGATTTTGATCCTATTCATTAGTTATCATGATGATTAAGGAAGATCAAATTCATCTCAATAAATCCTGAACCCCAAGTAAACAGGTAAAGGCAGAAGGTCACCAAATCACATACCCCTCCCTCCTCAAAAAACAAAACAAACAAACAAAAAAACCCAACACTCCTTCCTCTTACTGTGTAAATCAAATAAAATTTCACTATCTCACACAAGAGAGGGTAGGGTCTCTCACCTACACTAATGGTTGGGGTGATGTGAATAATCCAAACCACCTATACCCAAATGTTTTGACTGGAGGTTAAATTATTGGACATTTTATCTGATTTTGGAGAATATAATGATCTCTAAGATTAAATTAAAAGCATCTCCAAATTCATTTAGTGAATATTCGCTTGAGTACCTGAAATGTGCCAAGCTCTTTGTGGCGGTTTTGAGATTATTTTATGAATTTCAAAAAGGGAAAGATTTTGTTTTTAAACTGATCTATTCCTGTGGGTATGATACCATTTGATTCCAATAAATTCAGTTGAGAGGACTTTGATTAGATTATTTGATAAGACCAATTTAGGGCTTTTGACTGGACTACATCAGCCAGGCATGACTCAGGTTGAGTCTCCGCCTCCTTGCTGGGTCTGATACGAACAGAGACACAGAGACAGGAAAAGGAAGCTGCCATATTTGATTCTGCAATATGAGAGAGAAGAAACTCCAGTTTTGCCCACAGCTGTGCTGAAAGGAGAGAAACCCCCAACGGGCTCAAAGAGGCTGGACCCACAGAGCAGGTCAAGAAGAAATGAACCCAGCTATATACCTGGTTGCCTTCAGCTGAGCTCAAACCTCTGCAGATATCAGCAGCCATCTTGCTTCAATATGTGGCAGTTGACCTTGGTGAGAAAGCACCTCTTATGATGTCTCATTTGGACTTTTCACAGCCTTGGAACTGTAAATTTTTACCCCAAACAAATCCCCTTTATAAAAGTCAACCCATTTCTGGTACTTTGCATCAACAACCCTTTGGCAAGCTAAAATACTCTTGTTTTTGATATTGGGATAAGTAGTAAACAAAATAAAGATGTCCTTGTGTACCTTACATTCTAAGGAATAAAAAAAAGACAATGTTGACCTCAGCAGATTCTTACAACTCTCCATTTGATATATTTAAAAAAAACACAAGTTTAAAAAATTTATTGTGGTAACATATATACTACATATATACTACAAATTTCTTATTTTAACCCCTTTCATATGTACAATTCCGTGTAATTATATTCACAATATTGTGCTACCATCACACCCTAAACCAAAACTTTTTCATCACCTCAAACAGAAACTCTGCAACTATTAAGCAATAACACCCCATCCCTACCCCCCAAATCCTGGGTAACCTGTACTCTTACTTTGTCTCCATGAATTTTCTTATTCTAGGTATTTCATGTAAGTGAAATCATACAACATTTGTCCTTTTGTGTCTGGCTTATTTCAGTCAACATGATGCTTTCAAGGTCCATCCATGTTGAGCACATAACTTCATTCCTTTTTATAGCTGAATAATATTCTGTTGTATGGATATACTACATTTGTTTATTTATTCATTTGTTGGTGAACACTTGGATTAGTTCCACCTTTCAACTATTATGAATAATGCCGTTATGAACATTGGTGTACAAATATCTGTTTGAGTCCTTGCTTTAAATTCTTTTGGGTATTATATATCTAGATGTTGAATTGCTGGTTCATATGGTAATTCTATGTTTAACTTTTTGAGGAACTTCCAAACTATTTCCCACAGTGGGTACATCATTTTACATTCCTACCAGCAATGTAAGGAGAGTTCCTATTTCTCTGCATCCTCATCAACACTTGTTATTTTCCATTGTTTTAATAACAGACATCCTAGTGGGCATGAAGTAGTATCTAATTGTAGTTTCAATGTGAATTTCCCTAATGGCAAAGGGCATGGAAAATCTTTTCACGTAGTTATTGGCCATTTTTATATCTTCTTTAGAGCAATGTCTATTCTTTTTGGCTCATTTATAAATTGGGTTGTCTTTCTGTTGTTGAGTTGTAGACCCTGTATTAAAACCTTACTGATCTGCAATTATTTCCTCTCGTTCTGTAGGTTGTCTTTACTATCTTGATAATTTCATTTGAGGCACAAAAAGTTTTAATTTTAATGAAGTCCAATTTATCTATTTTTTCTTTTGTTGCTTATGCTTTTGCTATCATATCTCAAATCAAGTGCCTAATACAAGGTCCTGAAGATTTCCCCCTATGTTTTCTTCTAAGAGTTTTATGTTTTGGCCCTTATATTTAGATTGTTGATCCATTTAATTTTGGTATAAGGTATGAGGTCAGGGTTCACTGCCATTCTTTTGCAAGTGGAAATCCAGTTTTCCCAGTAACATTTGTTGAAGAGAATAGTCTATCCCCATTGAGCAGAGTTGGCTCCCTTGTCAAAACTCAGTTGAGGGAAGTGGATTTGGCTCAACGGATAGAGCGTCCGCCTACCACATGGGAGGTCCAGGGTTCAAACCCAGGGCCTCCTGACCTGTGTGATGAGCTGGCCCATGCGCAGTGTTGATGCACACAAGGAATGCCGTGTCACGCAGGCGTGTTCCCCGCATAGGGGAGTCCCATGCGCAAGGAGCCCATAAGGAGAGCCGCGCAGCATGAAAAAAGTGTAGCCTGCCCAGGAGTGGCGCTGCACACACAGAGAGCTGACTCAACAAAAAGAGACACAGATTCCCCATGCCGCTGACAAGACTACAAGCGGACACAGAAAACAGACAACTGGGGGGAGGGGGGGAGGAGAAGGGGAGAGAAATAAATAAAAAAGAAAAAGAAAAAAGAAAAATTCAAGTGGTTACCACCTGCTTGTTGCTCACTTGTGGCCTCTCTCTAAGCCAAACTAGGCATATAAACATACTACCATCCTCCTGGCGTGTTACATGACTTCCAAGGATGAGTGTCACCGGCAATGAAGGATTATTACCAAATGCCACCTAGCAATGTATCTGGAAAAAGACCTTGATCAAAAGGGGGAAATGGTAAATACAAATGAGTTTTTGTGGCTAAGAGACTTCAAAGTGAGTCAGGAGGTCATTACAGAGATTATGCTTATGCAAGTCCAGCAAGGTCTCATTGACTGCCACAGTAAACAGTGCCTCAAATAGTGGGGCTTCTGAGGGCTCTAGAGACATCCAGAAACTATAAGGAGGGAAAACAGCTCAGGAATTCAGCACACTGTCAGTGGTCTTTCCTTTGGAATTTATGCTCCCCAGTGTAACAGAGTTAGACTCATTTATAGGTTCTCTACACCTGGCTCTTCTGCCCCTTTTACTTGCACCTATAATTAGCACTGTACTTGATAAAAACATATCCCAGAGACTTAAATTTTTTATCTGTCCATGTGCCAGCTGATCCCTGAATTTCATCAGATTTGCAGCACCTACTCTCCAGCTCATTGGACTCACCAGGAAAACTAACAAGGAGATGATGATGGACAACACTCATCCCAAGGAAGAAAGTGTGTGTCTGCAACTCAAGCAAGATGGTTCCATCCATCTGCCCCATAGGATCTAAGCTTCCTCTCAATTAGAAGTAGAGTGGGCATCATTACCCTAAGGTCCTCAAGATTGGGGCATGAATAATGGACTAAAGTAGACTTATTATTATTCTACTACAGACTTATTATTATTCTAACAGTGGAAGTACTCTTATTATTGATACAAAGTCAGTGGCCACCAGAGGTTCTGAGGGATGGGAGAGGGAAGAATGGGTGTAATACGGGGCATTTTGCAGACATTGGATTTGTCTTGCATGACATTGCAGTGATAGTTATAGGCCATTGTCTATTCTGTCATAAACTACAAAATTGTACAGGACAGGGTGTAAACTATAATGTAACCTGTAATCCATAGTTAGTGGTAATGCTTCAATATGTGTTCATCAATTATAACAAATATACCACACTAATGAGGGATCTTGTTGATGTGGGAAAGTGTGAGAGGGGGAGGAAGGGGGCATATGGAAATCCCTTTTTATTTTAAAAGATTTATTTTTTATTTATTTCTCCCCCGCTTCCCCCCCCAGTTGTCTGCTCTGTGTCCATTCTCTGTGTGCCCTTCTGTGACACCGGGAATCTGTGTTTCTTTTTCTTGCGCCATCTGGTTGTGTCAGCTCTCTGTGTGTGCGGCGCGATACTTGGGCAGGCTGCACTTTCTTTCACACTGGGCGGTTCTCCTTGTGAGGTGCATTCCTTGCACATGGGGCTCCCCTACGCGGGGGGCACCCCTGTGTGGCATGGCACTCCTTGTGCGTATTAGCAATGCGCATGGGCCAGCTCCATACATGTCAAGGAGGCCTGGGGTTTGAACCACGGACCTCCCATGTGGTAGGCGGACACCCTATCCATTGGGCCAAGTCCGCTTCCCCCCTTTTATTTTTTATGTAATATTTATGTAATCTAAACCTTCTTTAAAAATAAAAATAAATAAATAAAAAGTTGGTCATAGATGTCTGGGGTTTTTCCTCAACTCTCACTTCTATTCTATTGGTCTGTGCCTATGTTGTACCAGTATCACACTATTTTGATTTCCTAGCTTTGCAGTAAGTTTTGAAATTGCTATCATGTGGGTCCTCCAACTTAGTTTCTTCTTTTTCAAGATTGATTTGTCTACTCTTGAACTGCACTTTGCCCTTCCATATGAATTTGAGGATTGGCTCTACAATTTCTGCAAAATGGCTGCTATTTTTTTCATTAATCTTTTTATATTTAAAATTTCAAATTTACAGCACAGATGCAAAAAATTTTACAGAATCCATACAGAGAACTCCAACACACTGCTACTCCTACCTCGCCTGTTACCCAGATCCATCAATTATAACATTTTGCCACATTTTCCTCCCTCCCTCCCTCCCTCCCTCTCTCCTTCCATCCAGGATTTTGAGAGCAGACTGCATCTCACATTCCTTGAACATATAATAGTGCTGTATATACGTCCTAAGAGCAAGGATATTAACTAATATAATCACGTTAAAGTTGAAAGGATTTAACATTGGTAAAAGCGTTGAGTCTACATTCCAATTTTTTTTTTTTTAAGATTTATTTTTTCTCTTCCCCTTCTCCCATCCCCACCCCCACCCTGGTTGTCTGCTTTCTCGTGTCCATTCACTGTGTGTTCTTCTGTGTCTGCTTGCATTCTCAGTGGCACCGGGAATCTGTGTCTCTCTTTGTTGCGTCATCTTGCTGCGTCAGCTCTTCATGTGTGCAGTGCCACTCCTGAGTGGGCTGTGATTTTTTCACAAGGGGCAGCTCTCCTTGTGGGGTGCACTCCTTGCGCATGGGACTCCCCTACTCAGGGGACATCCCTGAGTGGCATGGCACTCCTTACATGTGGCAGCACTGCACATGGGCCAGTTTGCCATACTGGCCAGGAGACCCTGGGTTTGAACCTTGGACCTCCTATATGGTAGGCAGATGCTCTATCAGTTGAGCCACATCTGCTTCCCTATTCTAATTGTTTCATACGTCCTAATAATGTTTTGAGTTTTTCTCTTTCATTCTTAGATACTAGATCATGTATTGAATTTGTTGTTGTCTCTTTAGTTGCTCTTTCTTTTTATTTAAAATTGTAGGACACATATACACATACACCTTCTCATACCAACCTCTTGCAAGCATACTATTTAGTGGGATTAATCATATTCACGATGTTGCAGGATTTTCATCACTATTCATTACTAGAAGTTTCCCTTCACCCCAGAAAGAAACCCTACACCTATTATGCATTAACTTCCCATTTCCTCTGCACCCCCAGTAATCTGTACTCTACTTTTTGTCTCCATGAATTTTCATATTCCCTGAAATTTTATTTGTGGTTACCAGGGGGCTTAAATTTAGCATCCTAAACCTATAATAACCTTTTTTGGCTTGATACTATCTTAATTTCCATAACATACATAAGCTATGTTCCCATACTCCTTCATCCCCCCACTATTATATACTTCTAGACACAAAGTACATGCTTATACGTTATGAGTCCAAAACCATTGGCTTATCATTACATTTTATGAATTTGCCTATTTGATCCTGTAGGAAGTGAAAAGGAGACAGAACCCCAAAATACAGTAGTACTGGTATTTACATTTTCCCATATAATTAGCCAAATCAGGAATCGTATTTCTTTACGTGGCTTTGGTCAATTGTCTAGCATCCTTTCCTTTCAACCTGCAGAACTCCCTTTGGTATCACTTATAGGGCTGGTCTAGTAATGACAAACTCCCTCAGCTTTTGTTTACCTGATAATGTCTTCATCTACCTCAATTTTAAAAGATAGTTTTGTCAGGTATACAACTCTTGGTTGGCAATTTTTTGCTGTCAGCCCTTTAAATATGTCATCCCACTACCTTCTTGCCTCCAAGGTTTCTGATGAGACTTCAGCACTTATTCTTACTGAGGCTTTCTTATATGTGACACATTACTTCCCTCTTGCAGTTTGAAGAATTCTCAATCTTTGGCATTCAAACAGTTTGATTATAATATGTCACAGTGTGAATTTATCTGGGTTTGTTCTGTCTGGAGTTCATTGAGCTTCTTAGATGTATATATTCATGTCTTTTGTTATATTTGGGGTGTTTTTGCCACTATTTCTTTGAATATTCTCTTTGCTCCTTTCTTCTCCTCAGAATCCTATTATAAATAGATTAGTACACTTGATGGTGTGCCACAGGTTCCTCAGGCTCTCATTTTTCTTCGTTCCTTTTTCTTTCTGTTCTTCAGACTGATTTCAATCTTTAAGTTCACTGATTCTTTATTCTGCCAGCTCCAATATGCTGTTTAACCACTCTAGGGAATTTTAAATTTTTGTTACTGTGGTTTTCAGCTCTGTTTGGTTCCTTTCCATAATATCCATCACTCTATTGATATGTTTTCCTTCAGCTCTCTGAGCATATTTTGGCCTATTTTAAAAATAAAGTCTTTGTCTGGTATGTCCCTGATCTGGTCCTCCTCCTTGATGGTTTCTAATGCTTTAATCTTCACCGTTGCATGGGCCATTACTTCCTGTTTCTTTGTGTATTTTGTAATCTTTTGTTGACAACTGGGCATTTTGTTGTTTCAATGTGCTATCACTGAAATTTAGACTTTGGTGAGTCTCTTGTTAAGCTTGTAGGGAAGAGGGAGAGAATACCTTTCTCAGTTATTGAAGATTGACTTTTATGAGTACTCTCCTTCAGAGCTTGGTCATACAATGAATTTGGAGAATAGCTATAGGCAAAAGTATAGGGCGGTTCCAGTTCCTTCTGGGCATGTGCCGTGTCTTGGGCACATGTAGCATGTGGCCATAGGAATTTCTCCATTTGCACAGATATGAATGTCCTGTCTTCCTTAGGAAACAGTGTTTCTTCATAGTCCCAGGCCCTACATTATATCCCATAGTCATTTATACCTTGTCCAGGGCTGCCATGACTTGGCTGCTCTCCACAACATTCTGTAGGAGTCCTCTATGTGCTGCCTCTACATTCAGGGCAGGTTCTGTGACAGCAAACCTGTGGTGATCACCCTGGTTCAGTCCTTCAGAGTAGTACCAGAGAGAATGCATCAGACTTACATGCTCCTGGTATATGCACAAGGATTAGTTTTTTCCCTCCTGAATCAGGACCGGTGATGCACACTGGTTTTGCAGGTTTGTTCTATACTAAGCCAATGAAGAGTTAGGGGAGGGGCCAGCACGGGTGGCAGGAGATCCTACTGTGTTTAAGTTTTCTTTTTTAAGTGCTTGATTCAGCACTCATCCTGTTACTGTAATCCTTTAACTGTCCTCTAGAGTTTTGAGAAAGATTCCTGCTAGTTCTCACTGGTTGTTCAAAAGACCTGTGGGGGAATAGAGCCCTGGAGTATCTCACTGCACCATTTTTAAAGGGTGGGCCAGTTTCTTTTTCTTCAAGGTTTCTGGAATATTGATTGGGATTGTGCTGAATCTGCAAATCACCTTGGGTATTACTGACACTTTAATATTGTCTTCTAATCCATGAACATAAGATGTATTTCCATTTATTTAAGTCGTATTTAATTTCTTCCAGTAATGTTTCATAGTTTTTCATGTACAGTTCTTTTATATCTTTGGTTAAATTTATTTACAGATACTTTGCTCTTTTAGATGCTATTGTAAATGAATCGGTCTTCTACATTTCCTTTTTGAATTGCTCACTACTGGTATATTGAAACAGTGATTTTTGTGTGTTGCTCTTGTACATTGCAATATTGCTGGATTTGTTTATTAGCTCTTTTGGTTATTTGATCCAATTAACAAATCTTCAAGGAAAATGGCTACAATCACTCTTTCTTCATCCCTGCCCTTTTACAGCTCATATTTTTAGTCTTAACTAGAAGCAAACCAAATACTTTAAGCATGTATTTCTGCATAGTATCCTTATAATGTAGTAGCAGTTGGTAAATAACATCCCATGAGACATTATTTCCAAGCACCATCGGAAATTCAAAGTTGGGACAGGTATTTCTGTGTCAAAGAGCAGTGCACCACCTACAGTGCCACAGAAAGGGTGTTGGCGAAGCTTTCCTCAGCCGCCAAGGATCTGTCCCTTGGGGTTTTTTCTAACACATGAAAGAGAAAACTCCCATGGGGTTTTTTCTAACACATGAAAGAGAAAATTTAAAAAAATCAATGATGACTCTGGTTACTTGCTCCAGAGGGGGAGGAATTTTGTTAATGCCATAAGGTAAAGTTACTTATCAAAATTGGGAGGGGATTCAGAAAATAACTTCTCATACGAAACCAATAATAAAATAAAAGCACTTCAGAGGAGAAAAAGAAAAAGAAATACATAAATATCTTTTGGTATCTCATAAGGAGTTGATGGGAATAAAAAAGAAAATCATTAGCTTTATAAGCTAATATGACATGATTTGAATACAACAAAATCTGCTTGAATAGCTGACTTTAGAAAAGATAAACTGGGGAAGATGGGATATAAATTATTCTTATTTTTAAAAAGTATTCAACCTAAGAATTCACCGTAAGATCCCTTTAAATCAGTTCTGGAACAAGGGAAATTATGGGGAGATAACTCCAAACATACACATTCGATTTATAACCAATTTTTGGAGCCTGAACTTTTATACAAAGGAATTTTTCCAGTTGTGCTGACAGAAATGCAAGATTCTGTACTATATCCCTCCTGAAATATGTACATCTTATTTCTATCCCTACATATCCACAGCTTCTAATCTGGGGACTTGGTACACAGCAGTCACTCAGTAAGTCTGATGAATGAGTGAATGTACACGACAGGGTTAACATCTCTAGGACTTAAACACAGTTCTTCCTAGCTGTTGATTCACACTATCTTCTGAGTTCTTTGTCTACACAGACAGTAAACAGAGCATCTGCCTCAGCTGGTTCCTGAGTTTTCATCACTTCCTTTCAAGCCAGCACCATTAGCTAGGCAGGCACCGGCAGGACCCATCAATGAATGTGAAGCTGCACACAGGAGTCAACATCTGACTTTGAATAAAGGTGAACCTGTGCCCAAAGGGGCTCTGCTACCACCACTTCAAATTCCTTTTCCTCACTCATTCTCCTTCTCTGGACATAGCCTAGGCATGTTCTCTACTTCCAGGACCCTTTCCCGGATCCAAATCCTCAGCAGCATGACTGAGGGGAGAGGGTTCAGCAGGTGCCCTCCCAGAGCTGTGCACAAGGTTCCAGTCTCCTCTGCACTGTGATGAGCTCCTGCCCTCTCCTCTCATTTGCTCCTCACCAGACCCCAGGAATTATAAGAAGGTACTCCATAAACTGCAGTGCACCCTACAAATATGGGTGTTTTTGTAGAAAAATATCTTGATATTCAATACCTCAAAACTCCCCTAGAACATCTCATTCCCAGTTTTGGTCCCAATGTGCCCAGGAAAGCTGGTGCCTTGTTTTTTCTATGAAATGTAAACAAATTTGACTTCACAGATGAGTCAGTCAAATAACTTAATTAGAAGGCATTACTGAACCATGAAAGAAACTCCAAAAGCTATACAGAGTCACCTATGGATTAAGGCAAAAGACCCACTTCAGGGTAATTTCAGAAGCTGAGAAGTACAACTGGCAAGGGGTACTTTTGTTCCTTGGAATGAAATGCAAAATTTGTAATATTCAAGCATAGATCGTCAGACAGACATGAGGCCAGTCATTTAACCTCTCTGGTTAGTGCACTAAACCTGAGGCAGTTAAACAAGATAATAGTTAGAAAAGATCTTTTCCAGATCTAAGATTCACCTCATTTGGCAGTAAAACAAAACTGCTGCACAGAAAAAGTAAACAACAGAAAGAAGAGGTATCCCATATGAACCTTAGGCTACAAATAGGGATGGAATTTTGAAAAATTCATCTTGATAAGTCTTGCATTTTGTTTGGGTAACAAACAAAATTGATTTTTATTTATTTATTTTTTTTTAAAGATTTATTTATTTATTTAATTTCCCCCCCTCCCCTGGTTGTCTGTTCTTGGTGTCTATTTGCTGCGACTCGATTCTTTGTCCGCTTCTGTTGTCGTCAGCGGCACGGGAAGTGTGGGCGGCGCCATTCCTGGGCAGGCTGCTCTTTCTTTTCACGCTGGGCGGCTTTCCTCACGGGCGCACTCCTTGTGCGTGGGGCTCCCCCACGCGGGGGACACCCTTGCGTGGCACGGCACTCCTTGCGTGCATCAGCGATGCGCATGGCCAGCTCCACACGGGTTAAGGAGGCCGCCCGGGGTTTGAACCGCGGACCTCCCATATGGTAGACGGACGCCCTAACCACTGGGCCAAAGTCCGTTTCCCCAAAATTGATTTTTAACAACCCAATCAGATGGCTTATAATTTAAAAAATGAGTTTGTGCCTCTCTCATTGTGTTACAATCAATCCCCACAGCCGTAAGTTATCCCATTTCTACCCCCTTTCCACATTATTGCAGAAAGCTTCATGTTTATATTTTCATTACCCCCAGGGTTACTCTTAAATAATCTCTTGTGTCAGGATTTTGCTTGTGATTGACTGATTGATCCAGGGAGTATTTTCAAGGTGTAATGTTTCATGAAATTTATTATAAATAGAGGTTGTAATCAGCTAAGGAATAACTCCATTCCTTACAAGCATAGGGGTCTTGTTGTGGGACTGTGAATTAGAAGACTGTGATTGCCCAAGGAATTCCAGTGATGTCATTAACCACCAGATCAAAGCTTACATTTCCATAACTCAGACACAGAGCTCTGGCTCATAATTCAGATGTTGGTTAATTAGTACTGTTGCAATACTCTGCTTTTGCAACTTTGATCTAAACAACTCTGTAAAGCACACATTCACATTTTAAAAATTTTTTAAAATTTTATTTCTCTCCCCTTCCCCTCCCCCCACCCCAGTTGTCTGTTCTCTGTGTCTATCTGCTGTGTGTTCTTCTTTATCCACTTCTGTTGCTGTCAGCGGCACGGGAATCTGTGTTTCTTCTTGTTGTGTCAGCTCTCTGTGTGTGCGGTGCCAATCCTGGGCAGGCTGAACTTTCTGTTGTGCTGGGTGGCTCTCCTTATGGGGCGCACTCCTTGCGTGTGGGGCTCCCCTTGTGGGGGACACCCCTGCATGGCAGGGCACTCCTTGCGCGTATCAGCACTGTGCATGGGCCACCTCCACATGGGTCAAGGAGGCCCGGGGTTTGAACCGCAGACCTCCCATGTGGTAGGCAGACGCCCTAACCACTGGGCCAAGTCTGCTTCCCACATTCACATTTTTAAAGTAGAACATTTTAGGAGTGGGCAAGAAAAACTTAGGGTACATTTATTTGCACATTTATTTGAAAAAGAGTAGCAGGCAGCTTTAATTAACGGAAACACCACTAGGTTAGTATCTAAAGCCCTTTCCAGCTGAAATGGACTAAGTAACAGGTAAAAAAGAAAGACTTCAAAGGTGGGGCATGAGACATCAGAATCAAAAGTGTTGATATTACCTGGAGCTCCTCCTAATGATTTATGATTTTTACATAGTGATTTTGCACATCTCAGCAAATCTGAACATTTACACCTACTACTCGATTGGTAACTTTAAAACAAATTTATGTTTTAAAAGTTGAGAACTACATATTATTTGAATAAAACTCAAAAGATACCAAGGAGCACAGTAGAAAAAATTCTCCCTTCTATACCTACCCTCAGTCTTCCAGTTCCCATTCTCAGTTTTTTAAACATTCTCAAGCATACAGGTATATATTTTTTTCCCTCCACACACAAATATTAGTGCTCTGTATTTGCTTTTTTACTTAGCATATCTTGTTGATTGTTTCATATCCATACATATAGAGCTGCATTTTTCTTTTTGACAACTGCATAATATTGAATTTTATGGATGTACCATAATTAAACTACTGATGAACAAATGATGCTTCTAATATTTTGCTATTTCAAAAAAATGCTGCAATGAATATATGTTATCTACCTGCCTGCCTCCATCTATCTATTATCTATCTATCTATCTATCTATCTATCTATCTATCTATCTATCTATCTATCTATCTATCTATCTATCTATCTAACTATCTATCTACCTACCTACCTACCTACCTACCTACCTAATCTAATTTCTATCTATTTATCTATCTATCTGCCCCTTTTGTACCTGTGTGACTGTACCTGGGAAGATAAATTCCTAGAAGTGAGCCACTGAGTCAGAGGGCTCTGCATTTGAAATGTTGACATTACAAATGTAGTATTTCCCCACACATATGAACACACAGAATTATCAAACTCTTTTATTTTGCCCAAACATAGGTGAAAAACACTACCTTATTTGCAGTGTAATTATGAATAAGGTTGATCATTTTTGATATGTTAAAGAACCTACTCCATCCCATGCCCCTGGGAAATTCGTATTTACAGAAATCCTTCTGCTCTTTTTTCAGGATCAGGCAGATGACTACTGGTTTTATTAACATTATTCACTTCATTTGTTTGACAAACTCTTACTGAGCAATTACTATGATTTGATAGACACCAGAGGGATGGAGGTGAAAACCTGCTTCCAACCACGTGGAGCTCATAATCCAGTGGCAAAGACAGGCAAGTGGACCCTGTATGTGGAGGTGCCATGATCCAGGTCGTACTAACTGTAGGGTGTGCCCTGAAGGAGGAGGGACCCAGTGAACAAAGGTAGGCGAGAGTAAGCATGAAGAGGAATCAAGGAAGACATTCCAAGCCAAGGACATGAGGCCTACAAAGGTGCAGTGGCCAGGGAGAAAGCACACTGAAGGAATTTCAAGTTAATGGGTTTGAGAGGAACAGAGAAGAGAATGCTTCCAGTGGAGGGCAGGAGAACAGGTTGGAGGGCTTGGCGGGAACCAGGTCAAAGAAGCTCTCATATTTCTTGAGTTGAACCATGAAGGTGATAAACCTCTCGCCAAGACCCAGAAATGAAAAATCACACCCCATATGGAGTCAGAGGAAACCAGCTGAAACACTGGGAAATGCTTAAATAAAGCAGTCAGCATTAACTTCATTTTCAGACACTGTTTTCTTACTATTTCCTCCCTCAGAGAAGAGAGTCTTGTGGTTCTGAAAATCTGGGTGCAAGTATAATTCTATCCTTTCCTATGGCTGCGTTCATCCTACCACTGGGACATTCTACTGATGACTTCTCACTTCTCTTTTAATATGTGGCTGCAGGGTACACCTTAACCAAGATATTAAGTGCTGCGTTATCTTAAAATAAAAATAACTCACAACTACCATTATAATACTATTCTATTCTCAGCAGGTATTTACCACACCTTTTGAATGCAACAGATAGATGCATTTGACGTATTAAGAGTGTTTTGGGTTAGTGGAAGGTATGATTAAATAAAATGATTTTTTTCAAAACAAACACACCAGAATTTTTATTTTTTTAATCCACACGAATACGGTTTCCATCAAATCAATGTCCTTGGAAGACTATTTTATTTATCCACTAATGATTTCACTGCCCAACATATTTTGGAATCCTTTTAATGATATTTTCTGCAGTACCTATCTAATCAACATTGATTTAATTGATTTTTGCCTTTAGTCTGTAACATAATCTTATGAATATATTTTGCGTTGAAAAGAATATCCTTTTTTTCCTTTTCCTCTCTCTTTCTGTATTCAAAAGAAACAAAAAATTCAGAGGCCTCTCCTTACCTCTGCTGTTGGCAAAGAGAATTGCTCCCTGAGGAGTGAGCTGCCTTCTTTTGGAGATACGGGAACTGGTAGGCTGGCCATCATTTCCATGTCATCAAGCTATTCTCATTCAGGTATTTGCCTCCCACTTACCTTCAGGGGAGGTGCAGAGGAGCAGTGCCAGGAAGAGTAACTGCCTTGGCCATCTCAAGGTACCTGGTTTGGCTAAGGAAAGGTTATTTACACAGGGCCATGATGGTGCCTGGGGAAGCCAAACCCCTCAATGTGGTCAGCCAACAGCATGAGAGCTGGAGAGCATTCATTTCCAAGTCATGCCCAGTAGACATCAGGGAACATGGCATGATCAACATTTGAACAGAGAGGATGAGGGAGGCTGCCCAGCCTAGCAGGGCCAGTGATCCCATAGCCCTTAGCTCATGTCTTGTTTGTAGCATTTATCACGTAGCACCGTAATCCTCTGTTTACATCTCTGCTGTCTGACCACACTCTGTCCTCCTGTTTCCACTATCCAGTACTTTACATGCTTGAGGGACAATTGTACGCAGATGGCAGGAGTGGCAACCCTTTAAGTCTGCATCATTGGGTCTCTCAATTTAGCCCACTGTGGTCAGGTTCCTTGAAGCCATCTGATGGCTATGGAGCTCAGAGTCGTTCTCTGGGAGCATAAGATCCCCATCTACTGGGAAGCCAAGGCAGAGTGTTAGGTTAGATATCAGGATTCTTGGATACTGGGCCATGACCTGGATGTGTGACTGGCACATTAATTATTTCACTTGTCTGGGACCAGAAGGCCTCTTCCTACAAGCCTCCTCAGAGTACAGAATTCTCCGGCCTTCCCTGCTGTCTTCCCTCAAGGACAGAACAGATGCTTCTTCCTGCCATATAAATGTGTGCATGAACTAAGTTGTCCAGGCAAGGAAATCTTTGAAGGAAGAATTTCTATACTGTGAGTGCTTTATTCTGAGAAGATGACTCAAAGAAGTTTTAGAAATCTTCATTCAAAGCACTGGACAGAGAGATAGACAGATAGACTTTAATCTGTAAGCCAAGGAAAATGGTTTGTAAAGACTAGAAGAAAAGAACCCCATGGCTAAGAACTTGTAAAAATATCTATAACAAACAAATGTTCTAAGGGGAAAACTGAATCAGCAGAATCCCAGGAGGATGAGAGGAGCTTTGAAATAGCACAGAATTAATTGGCTAAAAGGCAAATGGTAACATATATGGCAGAGGTAACATATATGAATCCAAGCAGCATCCAGAGTTAACAGAGCATAAGTCTTCATCCCAGGCCTGTACCAAAAGGGAAAGCACACTGTTTTGGTACTTACAAGATTATGGTAAGTAGGGTCCATAAAGATTCATCACTGTTTATAAGGCTGAAAGCTCTAGTGAAAATGAGAAAAGGAAGGGAGAATGAATAGGAACGACACTTTCCACTCATTTCACTGACAGCTTTGCACAGAACCATGGCAAATGCCATGGGTTCATGCATATAGAAGTACACCCCACATAGTCTCTGCCTTCAAGGAACTCAGTTCAGGAGGTGAGAAAGACAAGGTCACCAAAACCCATGACCCAAGTTATTGCCAATGATAAAATCATTGTAAACTTTACCATTACAAAGTATTTTTTGCACACTTCAACTTATTTGAGTCTCACAATTGTCAGCAGGCAGTAACTGTCTCAGCTACAATGCGGTAAAGGCTAATTCCGGAAATTTCATATATTCTACTGTGAGACCTGTATGAGATATTCTAAATTCACAGGGGTTTCAAGGGCAAAAAACTCTTATGACAATGAGTGCCTACCCTATGGACAGCATTGTATTGGGTGCTTTATGAACACCAGCTTCGTGCCTAAAGAAGCCCAGCACTGGCACCAGGCTTGCCTAGAGTCAAGATCTGACTCCTGTTTCCTGAAGGTGGGGTATTAACTGTTCCTACTTTACAGTTGGGGAATCTGAAGTGAGGTCAGAATAGGTCTGTCTGAAGCCAAAGTCGCTAGTCCTTTCATTTGGGTATTACTTTTAGGTGGTACATGAGACACAGGGTTCCATGCAATAACTACGAGAGGTGAGGCAAACTCAGCAATACCTAATGATAAATCATATTTCATTTATTTTTGAATAGGAAAATAACAGAGCTTATGGGAATGAATGGTGAGATTAAAAATACACTAAAGGCTTACAACAACAGATTTGAAATCAGAGAAGAAACAATCAGTGACACAGAAGACAGAAAAGGGAAACGGACTTTGGCCCAGTGGTTAGGGCGTCCGTCTACCACATGGGAGGTCCGCGGTTCAAACCCCGGGCCTCCTGGACCCGTGTGCAGCTGGTCCATGCGCAGTGCTAATGCGCGCAAGGAGTGCCCTGCCATGCAGGGGTGTCCCCAGTATAGGGGAGCCCCACGTACAAGGAGTGCGCCCCGTAAAGAGAGCCGCCCAGTGCGAAAGAAAGTGCAGCCTGCCCAGGAATGGCGCCACCCACACTTCCTGTGCCGCTGATGACAACAGAAACGGACAAAGAAACAAGACGCAGCAAATAGACACAGAGAAGAGACAACCGGGGGAGGGGGGAAATTAAATAAATAAATAAATCTTAAAAAAAAAAAAAAAAAAAGAAGACAGAAAAGCTGGAATAGAAAAGAGAAAAGAACAGAGAGAGAAAGAATGGAAAAACTGAAAGGGGCTCAGGGTGTTGAAGCACAAAACACAACAACACACACGTCATGATAGTTCCAGAAGGAGGAGAGAAGAGAAAAGGGGCAGAATGGGTACTTGAGGAAATAATGTCCAAAAATTTCACTGTCTTTATGAAAGACATGAATATACATATCCAAGAAGAATAGCTGACTCCAATCAGAATAAATCCCAATAGACCTATGCTAAAACACATACTATTCAGAAGGTCAAATGCCAAAGATAATGAGAAAATTCTGAAAGCGACAAGGGAGAAGCAAAACATCACGTACCAGGGATGCCCAGTAAGACTTAGTATGGGTTTCTAATCAGAAACCATGGAGGTGAGAAGACAGCGGTATGATATAATTAAGATTCTGAAAGAGAAAAACTACCAGCCAAGAATTCTTTATCCAGCAAAACTGTCCTTCAAATGTGATGGTGAGTTTATATATTCACAGATAAACATAAATAAAGAGTTTGTAAACAAGAATCCAGTTCAACAGGAAATACTAAAGGAAGTTAGCACTGTAGCCCAAAAGGAAAACACAAGAGAGAGCACCTTGACGGAGAGTGTAGATGTGAAGATTATTGGAAAGAGTAACCAAAAGGGTAAAAAGACAGACAAAAACAAGATATGACATGTGAAAGCCAAAGGATAAAATGGTAGGTAATGCCTTTACAGTAATAATATTGAACGTTAATGGATTAAACTCCCCAATCAATAGATATGGGCAGGCAGAATGGATTAAAAAAAATGAGTCATCTATATGCTGTGTGCAAGAGACTCACCTTAGACCCAAGGATACAAATAGGCTGAAAGTAAAAGGCTGGAAAAAGATATTTCACACAAACAGTAACAAAAACAAAAAAACAACAAAAAAAGTAAGAGTGGCAATACTAATATCAGACTAAACAGACTTTAAATGCAAAAAAGTTCTAAGAGATACAGAAGACCGTTACATACTAATAAAAAAGACAATTCACTAGGAAGAAACAAGTTATAAATATCTATGTAGCTAACCACGGTGTCCCACCAAAATGAGGCAAACTCTGGCAAAACTGAAAGGAGAAACAGATGTCTTTACAATAATTGTTGGAGACTTCAACATGCCACTCATGCCAGTAGATAGAACAACTAGGGAGAAGATCAACAAGGAAACAGAGAACTTGAACAATATGATAAATGAGCTAGACCTAACTGACATATACAGAACACTGCAACCCAAATCAGCATGCTATACATTCTTCTCAAGTGCTCATGGATCTTTCTCCAGGATAGATCACATGTTGGGTAACAAAACAGGTCTCAATAAACATAAAAGACTGAAATTATACAAAGCATGTTCTCTGATCATAATGGAATGAAGCTTCAAATCAAAAATAGGTGGGGAAGGGAAACGGACTTTGGCCCAGTGGTTAGGGCGTCCGTCTACCACATGGGAGGTCCGCGGTTCAAGCCCCAGGCCTCCTTGACCCATGTGGAGCTGGCCCATGCGCAGTGATGATGCGCGCAAGGAGTGCTGTGCTACACAGGGGTGTCCCCCGCGTAGGGGAGCCCCACGCGCAAGGAGTGCACCCATAAGGAGAGCCGCCCAGCGCGAAGGAGGGAGCAGCCTGCCGAGGAATGGCGCCGCCCACACTTCCCATGCCGCTGACGACAACAGAAGCGGACAAAGAAACAAGACGCAGCAAAAAGACACAGAAAACAGACAACCGGGGGAGGGGAGGGGAATTAAATAAATAAAAATAAATCTTTAAAAAAAAAAAAGTCATGCTTATATTAAAAAAAAAATAGGTGGGGAAAAAAACAATTTTTTTTTTAAATTTTTTTATTTTTTATTGACTTTGTAATAATATTACATTAAAAATATATATGTGAGGTCCCATTCAACCCCACCCCCCCACCCCCCTTCTCCCCCCCCCCAACAACACTCGTTCCCATCATCATGACACATCCATTGGATTTGGTAAGTACATCTTTGGGCACCTCTGCACCTCATATACATTGGTTCACATCATGGCCCATACTCTCCTCTATTCCATCATGTAGGCCCTGTGAGGATTTACAATGTCCGGTGATTACCTCTGAAGCACCATCCAGGGCAGCTCCATGTCCCGAAGACGCCTCCACCTCTCATCTCTTCCTGCCTTTCCCCATACCCTTTGTCCATTATGTCCACTTTTCCCAATCCAATGCCACCTCTTCTATGTGGACACTGGATTGGTTGTGTCCATTGCACCTTTATGTCAAGAGGAGGCTCAGATTCCACCTGGATGCTGGATGCAATCCTCCCATTTTCAGTTGTAATCACTCTAGGCTCCATGGTGTGGTGGTTGTCCTTCTTCACCTCCATCTTAGCTGAGTGTGGTAAGTCCAATAAATCAGATTGTAGGTGCTGGAGTCTGTTGAGGCTCAGGATCTGGCTATTACATTGTCAGTCCAGAGATTCAAATCCCCTAAATAACAATTTAATAAAAAACCTTCAAGGAGAAGGAAAATAACATAGTTCAGAAACTCAGATCTACAAAAAGGAATGAAAAGGGTCAGAGATGGACAACAGAATGTAAAATAAAATATATATATTTTTCTTATTAAAAAATAGGTGGGAAAGGGGGAAACTAGCAAATATATGGAAGCTAAACAACATACTCATAAGCAATCAGTACATCAAAGAAGAAATTGCAAGAGAAATTAGTAAATATCTCAAGACAAATGGAAATGAGGATACAACTTATCAAAACTTATGGGATACAGAGAAGGCAGTGCTGAGAGGAAAATTTACAGCCCTAAGCTCCTACATTAAAAAAGAAGAAAATGTAAAATAAAAAATCTAATGGAACACTTGGAGGAACTAGAAAAAGAATAAGTAAGCAGAAAGAAATAAATAACAAAGATAAGAGCAGAAATAAATGAAATTAACAAGAACAAAAAATAGAGAAAATCAATAAAACAAAAAAGTGGTTCTTTAAGAAGATGAATAAAATTGACAACACCTTAGCTAGATGAACAAAGTAGAAAGAAAGAAGATGCAAACAAAATCAGAAATGAAAGGGAGGTCATTATGAATACCCTCTCAGAAATAAAAAGGATCATAAGAGGATGTTATGAGAAACTGTATGCCAACAAATTAGACAAACTAGATGAAATGGACAAATTCCTAGAAAAACACAAACAACCTACATTGACTACAAGAAATGAAAGAACTCAACAGACCAATCACAAGTAAAGAGATTGAATCAGTCATCAAAAATCTTCCAACAAAGAAAAGTCCAGGGGGGATGTCTTCACAGGTGAATTCTACCAAACATTTCTAGAAAAATTAGTACCAATCCTGTTCAAATTTTTAAAAAATTGAAGATTAGGGAAAATTACCCTAAACATTTATGAAACTAACATCACCCTAATACCAAAGCCATATAAAGATACTATAAGAAAAGAAAAAAAGAGACCTATCTCTCTAATGAATATAGATGCAAACTTTCTTAAAAAAAAAAAGGGGAAAAAAATCCAACAGCATATTAAAACAATTACATCTACAATCAAATGAGTTTTAGTCTTGGTATGCAAGTGTGGTTCAACACAAAGACATAAATTAATGTAATACACCAAAATAACAAATTGCAGGAAAAAACCCGCACGATCATCTTGATTGACACAAAAAAGGCATTTGACAAAATTCGGCATCCTTTTCTCATGATAAAAACACTGCAAGAGATAAGAATAGAAGGAAAGTTCCTCAACATGATAAAGGGCATATATTTTCATAGCCAGTATTACTCTCAATGCAGAAAGGCTGAAAGCTTTCCCACTAAGATCAGGAATGATACAAAGATGCCCACTATCACCACTGTTATTCAATATTGTGCTAGAAGTTCTGGCTAGAGCAATTAGACAAGAAAATCAAATAAAGGCATCCAAATTTGAAAAAAGGAAGTAAAACTTTCACTATTCGTAGATGACATGATCTTACATTCCGGAAAATTATGAAGTATCTACAATAAAGCTACTAGAGCTAATAAATGAGTTTGGCAAAGTGGAAGGACACAGGAGCAACATGCAAAAATCAGGAGTGTTTCTATACACTAGTAATGAACAATCTGGGGAGGAAATCAAGAAAAAAATTCCATTTACAATAACAACAAACAGACTCAATTATCTAGAATCAATTTAACCAGGGATATAAAGGACCTGTATTCAGAAAACTACAAAACACTGCTAAAAGAACTCAAATAAGACCTAAACAAATGTAAGGTATTCCATGTTCATGGATTGGAAGACTAAATATTGTGAAGACGTCAATTCTACCCAAACTGATTTATAGATTCAATGTAATTCCAATCAAAATTCCAACAGCTTATTTTACAGAAATAGAAAACTCAACTGCCAAATTTATTTGGAAGGGAAAGGGGCCCCAAATAGCCAAACACATCCTAAAAAAGAAGAGCAAAGTAAGAGGACTCATAATTCCTGCCTTTGAACCTACAGTGGTCAAAACAGCATGGTATTGGCATAAAGATAGATATATTGATCAATGGGCTTGAATTGAGAGTTCAAAATAGATTCTCATTTCTGAAGTCAACTGATTTTTGATGTCTATCAAGTCCACCTTACTAGGATAATCTCTTCAAATGGTGCTGGGAAAACTGTATATCCATTACCAAAAGAATGAAGGAAGACCGCTATTTCACTCCCTATACAAGAAACAACTCAAAATGGGTCAAAGACCTAAACATAAAAGCCAAGACCATAAAACTCCTATAAGAAAATGTAGGGAAACATCTCAATATCTTGTGGTAGGAAGGGGTCTCTTAAACTTTACACCCAAAGCATGAGTATATTAGTCAGCTAAAGGGGTGCTGATGCAAGGTACCAAAAGTCTGTTGACTTTTATAAAGGGTATTTATTTGGGGTACAAGCTTATAGGTATAAGGTCCTAAAGAGCCCAAGTCAAAGTTACTTCCTTACCAAACTCTGTCACTGTGTGTTAAAGCAAGATGGCAGGTGACATCTACCTTTCTCTTCCCTCTTAAGGCTCTGTGGGTCCAGCTTCTTCTGATCTCAGCTGTAGGCTGGCACAGAGCTAGCTCTCTTTCCGGGGCTCAGCTCTTCTGGTCTTGCTCAGCTGCTCAGGACTCTGGTCTCTACTGCAAACTATCATGTGAACTACTCATCTCTCTTCCTGGGGCCGTGTCTATGGAGCACTCTCTCTCCCTGCATATTTGCTTCTGAGTTCTTAATTGAGCAACTGTTTAAATAGCCCACCAAAGGCCCAGGAACACAACCATGCATACCCTAATACATGGTCGAATCAAAGCCCTAATCTTGATTTAATAAAGTAAAAGTGAGACCTCTGAATGTAATACAATCAAAGGGATACCACACCCAGAGGAACAGATTAATTTATAAACATAACCACTATCTCTTTTTGGAATTCATAAATAATATCAAACTGCCACAATGGGCAAGAAAAGACAAAATAGATAAATGGGACTCCTCAAAATTAAACACTTTTGCCCCCCAAAGGACTTTGTGAAAAGGTTAAAAGGTAGCCTACCACATTGGTGAAAACTATCTGGAAATCACACATCCAACAAGCATTTAACATCCATGATATATAAAGAGATCCTAAAACTCAACAATAAAAAGACAAATGGCCTGATTAAATAAAGGCAAAAGACTTGAACAGACATTTTTCTAAAGAAAAAATAAAAAAGGGGAAGAAACACATGAAAAAATGTTCAACATCACTAGCTATTAGGAAAATGCAAATCAAAACTACAATGAGGTATCATTTCACACCTACTAAAATGGCCACTATTGAAAAAACAGAAAACTACAAGTGTTGGAGAGGAGGTGGAGAGAGAGAAATGCTTAGTCACTGTTGGTAGAAATGTAGTATGGAACAGCTGCTCTGAAAGTCTGTTCGGTGGTTCCTAAGGAAGTTAGATATAGATCTGCCATGTGATCTGGCAATACCACTAGTAGGCATATATCCAGAAGAACTGAGAGTAAGGACACAAATGATGCTCACTGAAGAATATTCACAATTGCCAAAAGATGGAAACGACCCAGGGTCCATCAACTGACAAATGGATAAACAAACTGTTGTATATATACACGATTGAATATTATTCAGCTGTAAGAAAAAATGAAGTTGTGAAGCATAATACAACATGGATAAACCTGGAGAACATCTTGTTAAGTGAAACAAACCAGGCACAAAAGGACAAATAATGTTATGATTTTGCTATTATGAACTGAACATAATGAGCAAATTCATGGACATAATAGCTACAATATAAGTCATCAGAAAATAGAATGAGGGAAGTGGATGTGGCTCAAGCGATTAGGCTCCTGACTACTATAGGAGGTCCAGGGTTTGATTCCCAGGGCCTCCTGATGATGCAACAAAAAGAGACACAGAGGAGAGACAACAAGAGACACAGCAGACCAGGGACCTGAGGTGGAACAAGAGATTGAGCACCTCTCTCCCATTCCAGAAGGTCCCAGGATCGGTTCCTGGAGCCACCTAAAGAGAAGACAAGCAGACACAGAAGACTACACAGCAAATGGACACAGAGAGCAGACAACAACGGGGATAGATAAATAAATTAATCTTAAAGAAAATAGAATGAGGTTAGAGAATGGAAAGATGAGGTTTAATCTGTGAAGAATTAGTGAAAGGGTTGTTTGGAAATGCTTGGAAATGCATAGAAATGGTGAAAGCACATCACAGTGTTTGTAATTAGTAGCGTTAATATAGGGGTATGATAGAGATTGAAAGGGAAAGTCTAAGGTCATGTGTATCACTAGAAGGAAAGGTAAAAAATGAAACATGGGACTGTATAGCAGTGAACCCTTCTGTGAAAAATAACTATGGTTAAAAATGCATATATAAAAATATTTTTCTCTGAAACAGAACAAATGTACATTAATGTTACAAGATGTTACTATCAGGGTGATATTTGGGCAAAAACATTACCAAAGAAAACTATGAATAGTAGGATATAGTAATATATTAAAAACCTTTCATCAATGTTTTAAAAAAAGGGGAGAGTCTGCTAAATGAAAGAAACTAGACAAAAGGTAATACATATTGTTAGACTCCATCTATATAAAATGTAAATACAAACAATTTATAGAGATGGAAACAGATTAGCAGTAATGTATGGCAGGAGGACAGAGAAATTGAGAGGTAACTAATAAGGGATAGGGTTTTTTTTTGTTTATTTTTGTTTGCTGTTTTCTTCCTTTTTGGAGTAATGAAAATGCTCTAATATTTATTGAAGTGATGAATGCTGAACTCTGTGATTATACCAAATGCCAATGATTGTACACTTTAGATGTATTGTTTGGTTTATGAATACATTTCGATAAAATTGATTTTTAATAAATCTATTTGTTATATATTGTACATAGCTGCTTTCCTGCTATAAATGCTGAGTTGAGTAGTTGCAACAGAGACCATATGGCCTACAAAGCTCAATATATTTACTATCTAGTCCATTATAGAAAAAATTTGCTGGCCCTTTGACTAAGGGGACCAGATACTGAAACAGAAGATCAGGGCCACAGAAGGGATATGCGTGTAGTTCAAGGGCAAGAGCAGTAACTCTGCCAGAGATTAAGCCAAAAATTCCCTCCTGGCAGATGTGGAGGAAGAAATCTGTGTGAAAACCTGAAGCAGAAGAAGGAAAAGCAAAGCCATGGTCAAAACTTGAGAAGCAGAGAAGAGGAAGAAGAGGAAGAGATAACACATTCTGGAGCCAAAAATCAGCCCTTTGATAGGCTCTTCTCAGATTCCTAGATATGCCTTTCCAAGGAGCCTACCCTTGCAGCATAAAGAAGCCACAATCTTCAGGAAGCCAGGGACCCTGACGGGATGTTCAAGGTAGACCATGATGGGACTGTGACAGTGAAGGTGGGCTTCAGTGGAGAGAGGAAGCAGTCTTGAAAGACGAAATAACAATGTGTTTGGCCAACAGCAAATAGAGAGAACACATCTAGTGGGAAGAAGATGAATTACGAAGTTGGGACAATTGTGGAGGCCTTATTTAATAAGGTGAGGCATGTACATTAATACAGTAGGATATGGGAGATCATTGCACGAGGTTTGAAAAGGGCAGTCATTCATGATTATAGTTGTAATAGATTCTTGGCATTTGCGGTAGTTATGTTCTATAAAGTTTCTGTAAACTTGAGTAAGCAAATATTGAACCACAGCTCCTAGGAAAAATACAGAGTTACATTTCTGCAAGTCGCCAGTCACAAAATTTTCTTTAATTTATCAATACAAACTTTTTGTTGTTGTTGTTAAAGATTTATTTTATTTTTCCCCACCCCCTTGCTGTTTTTCATTTGCTGTGTCTATTTGTCTTCCTGGTTTCTTTAGGAGGCACCAGGAGCCAAACCTGGTACCTCTGATGTGGGAAGGAGGTGCCTAATTGCTTGAGCCACCTCTGCTCCCTGCTTTGTTGTGCCTCTCATTATGTTCTTCCTCCCCATATCTCTCATTGTGTCATCTTGTTGCATCCGCTGTCTTCTTTAGGAGACTAGGAACCTCTGCTCCCTGCTTTGCTGAGTGTCCCATTATGTTTTTTCTTCTTGTGTCAGTTTGCCGTGCATGCCCATCATACCAGCTCACTGTCTTCTACAGGAGGCATTAGGATCCCCAGTCACCTGAGTCACATCCGTGTCCCTATAATTTTATATGTGTTTCCATTAAAAGACACTTTATTTATACATAGTTTTCTCTTTATAGATTTCTTTACCCTCCCCCCCCCCCACTGTCTGCTCTCTGTGTCCATTTGCTGTGTGTTCTTCTGTGTCTGCTTGTATTCTCTTTAGGTGGCTCTGGGAACTAATCCTGGGACCTTCTGGAGTGGGAGAGAGGTGATCACTCTCTTGTACCACCTCAGCTCCCTGTTCTGCTGCATCTTCTTATTGTCTCCCCTCTGTGCCTCTTGTGTCATCTTGCTGGGCCAGCTCTCCACGTTGGCCAACACTTGTGCATGGGGCAGCACTCCCGTGTGGGCTGGCACTCTGCTTGGGCCAGCACTCCGCGTGGGCCAGCTCACCATGCGGGCCAGCTTGCCCTCACCAGGAGGCCCTGGGCATCGAACCTTGGACCTCCTATATGGTAGATGGGAGCCCAACTGCTTGAGTCACATCCGTTTCCCTATACATATTGTTGACTCATTAACATTGAACTCATAGCCAACAGCAATATAACTCATGCTTGAACAAAGCTTATCTAACACACATATTTTCTCTGTAAGGCACAATACAGCTTTCTTGCATTTAGGAACACTAGACAGCACTTCCAAAACTATGCTTGGGGGCCATTTTAAACAGTGAAATCAATGAAAAGCACAAAAATGCAAAAAGTGGCACTAAGTATACTGTGACTAGAACACTTGTTTACAAAGTATGAGAGCTGAAGCAAGAAGGGAAAGTACTGTCTTGTCTGTCTTGTTCATCCTCAGCTGAGAACATGTGTGTCAGGTGACCCAATTTTTTTGCTACTCTGCACATGTCCACAAATGACTGTAAAAGCGCTGAGAGTACTGACTTTGGGATTACAAAAAAATTTTAGGGCGTAAGCAAATTCACAAATACAGAATCCACAAATAATGCAATTGACTGCATTTGTGAGGCGAAGATGGTGGGGCATGACAAAATTCTGCAAAACTATGAGATAATACAAATGTTTGACCAACAATATTATAAAATGGTATAAAAATGGATTGGGTTGCTAAAAGAAAAGTGTTAAGATGGCTGTTATAAGCAGTGTTGGAAACTTGCAGCCATAGGCTCAAAAAACACCGATTCCCAGCTCTACTTGCATGTGCTTCATCACTTTGGTGGGATTATTTCAGTGAGTTAGAAAGAAGGCAGTAATGAGCTTGAAAACTGGGAGTACTGACTGGGGAGTGAAGGTTGGAGTACAAAGAAATGAGCCTTGATGAAGACGAAATCAAATTGGAGGAGCAAGCTGCATTGGATCTAGGAGCCATGAATGTATACTTGAACTCTGGTGTGGGGACAGCTACAGATGTGTATTTGTGCATTTGTGGCTTTCTGATGTTGACACAAACAAGGAGATGAGGTCCCTTCTAAAATAATAGCTCCTGGAAAGCAGGGAGAACATTCTCACTTTGGGTAACCTTCTGTCAACAGGGAGCCTACAAGCACTCAATAAAAAGGAGGGCAATGGGCCTGTGTCCAGCCTTCAAGAAGCCTGCAGTCTCTGGCCATGGTCTATACGAAGGTAATCCCTTCTTTGGAAATGAGAGCAATAGTGAGAGGGAAATCCAGTGGTATGATGGTAAATGTTAAACAATTGGCTCTTCAGGGGAGGGGAGAGCAATCTGTAGTGTTTGCCAATTTCCATGGTGTAAATATGCCATCCAGCACTGATTTCAAGCTATTCATGTGATGTCAGTGAATGGGAGATGGAAAGAGATGCACACAACTGGTGAGTAAAGTGAGCCTCCTCCAGCACAGCAATGGAAATCCAACACAATGCTCACAGCAGCTCTTTCCTGCGTAATGGTCTGCTGTGATATAAGATGACACTGAAGGGTCATGCAGAAGTCCTGCTGATGAAACCACTCCACCTGCGCAGTTACTCAGAGTCTGAGATCTTGAGCTGACATTTTCAAGAGGTTTTTGAAGAACCTCCGTTTCAGACGTCAGGAGAACCTCATTTTGTAGAAAAGAGAATGAGGACTAGAGCTATGAAACTGCTAGTGTTGGGCTACATGGCAGGGCTGGGATCATTATGCTTTGTGTGATCAGAAACAAATTCTGAAACTAAAAAGAATGAGAAGGCAGTCATACTACAAAGAATGATCAAATGACATGAGCTGATACAGGGGTAGGAAAACGTACTCTAAGCATTGTCCGGTTAAAGAAGAGAAATGAAAGGAGAACACCTGGGGTGCCTGGAAATTGTGTGTGTGTTTATACATGCATGTGTGGGTGGGTGGGTGTCACCAAGTACTCACAATTGCCACATCCTGCATATTGTCTATAGAGCAACAAGTCCCAGGAATGTTAAGGAAATAACAAAAAATTAGTGTATGAATTTTAACAAATTAATGCCACATGTGAATGCAGAAGCTCATTCTCTCTTCTTCCAAGCGGGATTTATCCTCTCCCTTAATTTTATTTCTGCAATCAAAACATTTAACTTCGCTATATTCCCTCACCTTAGCAAGTGAATTATGAATTTTACTGGAAATAAATTCTCGAAAATCCTCACTGTTGTGCTCATTTCCTCAAGTAGGTCTCTCATTCACCTGTCTCCCTCCTGCCTTTCTACCAACCACCCCCCTCACCCTTATTTGAAAAGACATGAAGGAACACCTAATGAATTCCCTCTGTCATCAAGGCCAGTTTATCCTGGGGAGAATTCAGCCATGCTATTCTTCTTCCTGATTCTGCCTGCTTGCAAGGAAGTCTCCTTTGGCAAGTCAGGGCAGCTTTTAAGGTACGTTTGTGAGATGCTTTTCTTTTGGGTGGCAGATAATGCCTTCTAATTACCACTAACTAAGTAACATTTACTCACCACTAACCAGCCTCCTTGGCAACCCTTAGAAACTTTCAGGTGGCAAATAATTGTTTATCCCCATTTCTTAGGGGGTGAAACTGAGGCAAGAAAAAGAAATCATTGTGAAGATATGCCCCAAGAGCAAGAGTGACTGCTGAGCACTGATGAGAGTGATTCAGCTTCATGGATTTTTTTTTTTTTAAGACATCACAATAAGAACTTCATTATTCTACTACATATTGCTTTCTACTTCCTCCTCCAGCCAAATGTGAAATGAAACCTCTAATGAGGAGCAAAACTTCTTAAGTTTTAGCTTTATGTCATTTTGTGTTTTCTAGAGGAGGTATAGTGAGCTTGTAAATAAGTGATAAGGTGGGAAGGTGAAGACAGAAGACAAGAGGCTCCTATGATCCAAACTATGAATAATCAATCTGGTGGAAGCTACACAGAGACCCCAGGAAATTACACCTCAGCTGTGCTCATAGAAGAATGGAAAATTAGAAGTACATCTTTTTTTTTTTTAATTGTTAATAACTTTATTGTTTTACTGATGAAAAAAAAATCATGATAATTTTGTGATGCATTTCCCCCTGAATTTACAATGAAGGTTAAACATAAATTATATAGATCACAAATTTTCTATTTTATACTATTTAGAACAAAGTTATTTGATAAATATGCCCAAAGGACAACATAAGTTCTTAATGTATGGCTAAGTCCAAATATGCAAAATATAGCCTCTGGTTTTGACCATGGTGGCTTTAAAATTCTCAAACATGCATTAATATATTCTAGTTTTAGGAGAAATATTACATATGGCCTCATCTTGCATTTAGGAAAGAGCCCAAGCTGAATTCCTCATACAGTATTCCTTTCCTCTAAATTAATTTCAAGTTGAACTACAGAACAAAGAGACAGATACCTTTGGGTTAGTACTCCCCAGTAACAAAGAAAATTACACAAACAACAACAAAAAAAAAAAAAAAAAAAGGAAAAAAGGAAAGAGAACTTCTTTAGTGGCCAAGATAAATGTGGTTTTTTTGTTTGTTTTTTTAATAGATCACAGGAATTTTAAATAGCAGATTACATCAGGACTGATAGGTGGAGAATTCAGGCCTGATGAGGTATAATTACGTAATGTTTTCTATATAAACATATATATATGTGTGTGAGTGTGTATATATATATATATACACACTCATACACATATCCATGTATATATATACAGATATATACATACACATATATACACACATAAATTATATATAATTTTGTAATTATAATTGAGTTTCGAGAGTCTCTATGTTAGGGACTTCATTATAAGAGAAAACAGAAACCTTCTTTTGTCTTCATAGAGGTGTGTCATTTTGTCAAGCTTTTCCTAGTTAAGAATTGAAAATTCTTGAAAATGTCTCCTGTTGGCTAAACTGGAGAGAGGACAATAAAATTCAATGGAGACAAAAATCTTGAGAACTAGGATCCACTGAAGTTTATGTGGAAAGAGGGAAGAGTGTGTGGAGTATGGATATGTTTATGATTCCACCAAATTTAGTCAGCCAAAGCTCCTCATCAAGGGCACAGTCTTAAAAATATGCAAACAACTAAGTTTCTCTCACTTGGAAATGATGTCAATGGATAATATTTGCAATACTTAGAATTCATTGCTTGGTTCCAGGGCAGCCTACAGTCAAAAGTTTATCAGACAGAATACCCAGAGACAGCAGCTATATACAGTGGGGGAAGCATAGAGAGATTGAGAGGTGAGGAAATTTCTTGTTTGGATGTTTTTTATTAGTATTATTGAAATAATGAAAATGCACTTATAATGACTGAAGTGATAAATGTACAATGATGTGATTACAGCAAATACCACTGATTGTACACTTCAGATGAGTTGTATGTTTATTAATATGTATCAATAAAACTGATTTGTTAAAAAAAATGGAGTCATCTTCATATAGTATCAGGGCTGGAAATATCCTTGGGGCAACCTCTTCATTTCATAAATAAGGAAACTGAGTACCCAAGAAGTAATTCACCCAGAGGTACACAACAGGTTTTAAAATGAGAAGCCACATTTTCTGCTTCTCAAGATTCTTGAATCTTCTTCCCATCCCAATGACTCTATCGGTGGCATCCAGCCAGCCAACCTATTCATAATATAAACAATCACCAGTGTTACAGGCACTGTGCCAGTCACCACAGGACAATCTGAGTATCTTCCATATGTCCAGTTATGAACAGGCACTGAGGACTCCAAGATGAGAGATATGCAGCTTCTTCCTTCCTAGAGTTTCCAGGCTGGTGGGAGTCAAATGCAGCTAAACAACTGATGAGTATAAAAGGGGGTGAAAACTAAACAACTGATCAGTACAGAGTAGTAGGAAAATGTAGGATACTATGGGAGCCCAGAAGAGCAGCCAAATGCAGCATAGAGGGAGGGGGTGAGAACCCAACTGGAATCTTGAAGGACAAGTAGGTATTAGCCAGGAAAAGAAAGGGGATGAAGGACATTCAGCCCACAGCAATTGGAAGGCAGGTAAGCAGGTTCAGGCTGGGCAATCCCAGGGAAGACAGATGAGCCAAATCCAGTGAGAAGCTTATTAGTTGGGGTTCTCTAGAGAAACAGAACCGACAAGATATCTGTAAATAGCATGAGATTTTATGGAATGGTCTCACATGACCATGGGAATACACAAGTCCAAATTCTGTAGAGCAGCTTTGAGCTAGAAACTCCAAAGAAGGTCCTTGTCGCAATCTGATATTATTTATGAATTCCAGAAAGAGATACTGATTAGATTTGTAAACTGGTCTGTTCCTCTGCTCATGAGATCCTTTCATTTAAATTCAAAGGCTTTATGTTTCCTTGATTAAATCAAGATTACAGCTTTGATTCAACCATGTCATTAGGGCATGCAGGGTTGAGTCCCTGCCCCCTTGGTGGCTATATAAATGTATGCTTAAAAAAGAACATGGAAGTAGAGACACAGAGGAAGAGAGACAGCTCCACAGACATGGCAGAGGCCACGGGAAGAGAGATGAGCCTGATAGTTTGCAGCTGAAGGGAACAAAGCAGCTGTGAAGCCCTGAGAGATGAGTCTTAATGCCAGCCTACAGCTTAGATTGGAAGAACCTGGGACCATGGAGCCTAAAGAGGAAAAAGGCAGGCTGAACCCTTGCAAACATCGCTAGCCATCTTGCTTCAACACATGGCAAAAGACCTTAGGTGAGAAAGTACCTCTTATGGTACCTTGAGTTGGACTCTTTAGGCCTTGTGACTGTAAGCTTCTACCCCAAATAAATACCCTTTATAAAAGCCAACTGAGTTCTGGTACTTTGCATCAGCACCCATTTGGCTGACTAGTAACACTCCTCAATGAGTTTCGCAGAAAAACTGGTTATCTGAAATAGAGATGGGAATTCTCTCTCTGAATGCTGAAATCACTTTTCCCTTTATGGTCTTCAACTGATAGGATGACCCATCTCTCACTGCTAAAGGCAATCTCCTCAGCTGACTGCAGATGTAATCTGCACAGATGCAATCAACTCACTGATGATTTAAGTCCATGAAAGTCCTCAGAGTGTACAAGCTATGGACTAAAGATTGAAGTAATACTGTGATGATGCTCTTTCATCATTTGTAACAAATATGTCACGACAATGAAAGGTGCTGGTGATTGAGTAATAAAATGGGAATTTTGTATGGTAGGCATGATTGTTCTTTAAAAATTTGAAAACAAACAAAAAAACCCTCACAGTAACAATCAGGCCAGAGCTTACTTGACCAAACAAATGAGCATCATTACGTGCCCAAGTTGACACATGAGCCTTACCATAACAGTTCCCCTTTGTCAACTTGGCAGTCATATACATCCCCTTAAACCATACTTAAATCTCTAAATAAAAACAGTAACAGACATTTTTTTCCAGCCTAACAATACTCAGCTGTCCTGTGTAAAACCGGAAACACTAAATCCTTCCAGAATAGGGTAAAAGTCCTTTGGTAATACTCAGTCTTAAACTTGATATAACATAAATACTTAAGTTATACTCCTGTAACTTAAATGCTATGGCATGAAACTAATACAACTTATGTCATATGGTAAGGGGATAAGATGGGGAAGAAAACAAAAATTCATTTTATGTACATATACAAACATACTCATAACAAAATAAGGAAGAAAAATAGTCATGACTATTATAGTTCTTATTTCTATAATTGGTCAAAGTTATTACTACCTTCTCCCACTACCCATTTCACATTCCCTTTACCCTCAGCAAAGCACCTCAGCTGGCCAGGATTCTTTGCCTGGTGGGGTAACCCAAAACTTCATTCCTAATTCTGGGCCATTTTTTTTGTGTCCGGATTGGGTTGCTGCAGTTTTCCATTGACTTTAATCACAGGACAAAGTAGTACTAAGAGATGCCCTAGGGTTCTAGGTAAACTCTTCTTTAACTCCACTGTATACGTGCAGTCCTAATACCCCTTGACAGTCAAGATCAATCACCTCAGTCAATATAGTAATTCCCTTCTTTGCCCATAGATTCAGAGGCATCATCATAGACCAAAGTGGCCAGGTGGCAGTCTTAATTTCCAGTTCAATGGAATCGTTGTGTTTCTTGGCAGAAATACTCCTTCTTCTTGAATTAAGACCTGCAGACAAGCAGAGCTTAAGGTTGCATTCGTAAGTCCACAGATGGTATTTTGCCAGAAGCACTGAGTGTGGGAAGGCAACCCTGTATCAGAGTATGTTCTTTTCCAGTTAGAACAAATCACTGCCTCCGCCATAATGGAAGTGGTGGAATGTAATCAACCTGCTACCAGATAGCAGGCTGTTCACCTAGGGGAAGGATGCCGTATCAGGAATGAGTGTGGGTCTCTGCTGTTGGCAGATGGAGCACTCAGCAGTGGCTGTACCCAGGTTGGCCTTGGTGAGTGTAAGTCCATGTAGCTGAGCCCATGCATAACCTCTATCCTTACTACAGTGGCCACTTTGTTCATGAGCCCATTGGGCAATGACAGGAGTGGCTGGGGAAAGAGGCTGACCGGTATCCACAGAATGGGTCATCTTATCTACTTGATTATTAAAATCTTCCTCTGCTGAAGTCACCCTTGGGACACAAATACCTTCATGTTTTTTGCCCATTCAGAAAGGTCTATCCACACCTCTCCCCCATACCTCTTTGTCAACAGTTTTCCAATCATTTTCCTTCCAAGTTCCTGATCATCCAGCCAAACCACTGGCAAAAGCCCATGAATTAGTATACAAATACATTTCCAGCCATTTTTCTTTCCAAGCAAAATGAACAACCAGGTGCACTGCTCAAAGTTCTGTCCACTGGGAGGATTTCTTTTCAGGGATGTCCCAGAAAGGGGCTTTCCATTTTTGGGTAGTACCTGCATATCAGACAGAACCGTCTTTGTAAATCAGGCCCAAGTTTTCTCTTCCTCAGTCAACTGACTTTAAGGAACTCCCCAAGAGGCCATAGCTGTAGCCTGGAAAAGAGAAGGCAGTATGACAGGAGAAGTGGCCCTAGGCATTTGGGCTACTTTCCCATGTAACTTACTTGTGCCTTCAGGACCCACATATTCTTGTATATATTACTTCCATTTTATGATGGAATACTTCTGTGTATACCCAACTTTATGGTTTGGTGGGTCAGACAATACCCAGCTCATGAAAGGCAACTCAGGTCTCATGACAACAACTTGGTGGCCCATGGATAAGTATTCAATCTCTACTAAGGCCCAATAGCAGTTCAAAAGCTGTTTCTCAAAAGGAGAAAAGTTATTCTGCAGAGGATGTCAGAGCTTTGCTCCAAAATCCTAAGGGTCTGCATTGTGATTCTCCTATAGGGGCCTGCCAAAGGCTCCAGACAGCATCTCTATTTGACACTGACATTTCCAGCACCATTGGATCTGCTGGATTATATAGCCCAAGTGGCAGTTCAGCTTGCAAAGCAGACTGGACCTGTCACAGAGCTTCCTCTTGTTCCAGTTCCCTTCAAAACTAGCAGCATTTCTGGTTACTTGGTAAAATGGGCTGGAATAGCACACCCAAATGAGGAATATGTCATCTCTAAAATCTAAAGAGGCCAACTAGGCATTGTGCCTCTTTTTTGATCACACAAGGGGCCAGTTTCAACAGCTTATCCTTCACTTTAGAAGGGATATCTCAACATGCCCCACACCCGGGCACCTAATTTCACCAAGGTGGGAGTCCCCTGTTTTTTGTTAGGTTTATCTCCCATCCTCTGACACACAAATGCCTTACCACTACATCTAGAATAGTTGCTACTTTTTGCTCACTAGGTCCATTCGCCATGAGATCATCAATATAATGGACTAGTGTGATGTCTTATGGTATCAAGATCCCTGCAGACATTATTATGACATAGGGTTTGTATTAGTCAGCCAAAAAGTTGCTGATGCAATGTACCAGAAATCTTTTGGCTTTCATAAAGGGTATTTATTTGGGTAAAAGCTTAGTTACAAGGTCCTAAAGAATCCAACTCAAGGTTACTTCCTCACCAAGGTCTGTTACCACGTGTTGAAACAAGATGGCAGGCAACCTCTGCCTGGTCCCTCCTTTCCTCCTCTTAAGGCTCCATTCTCTTTGGCTGCAAACTATCATGTAATGGCTCATCTCTCCCTGAGGCTCCAGGATCAAAACTAGCGAAGATCTCTCTTCCATGTCTATGGAGCTCTTGTGTCTTCTGTTTATCTTTTTGAGTGAATGTCTGCTTTTGTCAGCCCACCAGGGGGGAGCGAGGACTCAACCCTGAATCATGCCCTGCCGATGTGGTCAAATCAAAGCCCTAACTTCATTTAATCAATTAAATGTAAAGCCTTTGACTTTAAAACAATCAAATGGTATCATGCCCAGAGGAAAAAGACCAGTTTACAAGCATAATCAGTATCTTTTTTGGAATTCTTAAATAATATCAAACTGCTACTGGGCTACAGAACTTATATACCCTGGAGGCAGGACAGTGAAGGTATATTGCTGGCCTTACCAACTGAAAGCAAACTGTTTTTGGTGGTGCTTACTAACAGAAAGTGAGGAAAAAGCATTTGCCAGATTAAATAGCTGCATACCAGGTACCAGGGGATAGGATGATTTGTTCAAGCAATGATATCACATCTGGAACAGCAGCCGTTATTGGCATCACCACCTGGTTAAGTTTACAATAATCCACTGTCCCCTCCCAAGATCCATGTGTTTTCAGCACAGGCTAAATAGGAGAGTGTAATGGGGATGTGGTGGGGATAATCACCCCTGCATCCTTCAAGTCCTTAACGGTGGCACTGATCTTGGTGATCCCTCCAGGAATCTGGTATTGCTCCTGATTTACTATATTGCCAGGTAGGGGCAGTTCTAGTGGCTTCCACATGGTCTTTTCTACCATAATACCCTTCCTTCCACAAAGCACGGAACTAATGTGGGGATTCTGCCAGTTGCTGAGTATGTCTATTCCAATTATGCAGTCTGGAGTTGAAGAAATAATCACAGAATGGGTCCAGAATGGGTGGACAGACCTGGGCTAAAACTCCCTCAATCACCTGAACTCCAAAACCCCTAATCTGACTGGTGAACCACAATGACATTTTGGATCTCCTGGAATGAATGTCATTTCTGAGCCAGTGTCTAATAATCCTCAAAATGTCTGATCATTTCCTTTTCCCCAAAGCACAGTTACATTGGTAAAAGGTCATTGTGGTCTTTGGGGAAGCCTGGGAGGAAGATTAACAGTATAAATTTTTGGCAGTTTAACAAGGGTCCTTCCCCAAGGGGACTTGGTCTTTCCCTCATTCAGGGGGCTCTGAGTCTGTAAACTGTCTAAAATCTGGGAATTGATTAAGAGGCTGTGACTCTGTTTCTGTCATTCAAGTTAAACTTTTGTTCTCTTGATCTAGAAATCTTCTGTTTGTACAGATCACGTAGGGATTTAATAGACTATCCACTTATTTCACTTCTAGATACCCCATGATCTATTATACCATTCCATAGGTCTCTGTGACTCAGACTATTTTGAATGCTGCTTTGAGTCTGCTCTTCACTGTGGTAGCCACACCCACCTTGTATTTGGTGATTAAGTGCTGCCACTTGGCTTCTGTCAGGCTGGGATCCGATCATCCTCATAGTGTTTAAGGATTCTAGTTCAATGACAGCAGTTTCCAAGGTAATATATGATCTACAAAGAAGTGCAACCATAGAACTCTTCAGTAAAGATGGAGTTAGTCTCACAATTTATTCCTCACAGTCTTGGTGAAAGATGTGTCCTCTGCATATACCTATGGAAGGTGGGCAGGTCTTAAGTGGTGAATCCATTCTAACATTCCAATCTCTCTAAGACTTTGGATCCCCTCATCTACAGTATACCAGGACAATTCTGGCATTTCAACCTCAGGTAATGTTGGTCATCTTTTGATCCATGTTCAGCCAGATACCCAAACAAACTGTTAGAGCCCTTTCTAATGCCTCAAGCTACAACATTGAATCCAGAATCTCTGCTTAGTGGGTAGGTTATGAATAAATTCAACCTAATCCAACTTTATTTTCTTTCCACCATCATCCCACACCCTTATTATTCATTTCCACATAGATTCCCCTGATTTCTGTCTATATAAATTGGAAAACCCATGTAGTTCTTTTGGAGCACAGTGTACTTCCTCATTACGCTTTTTGAGGTATTTTGAGATATGAGCCTATGAGCCTAGTTACAGGTCTGGAAGAAAGGAGGGGTTGTGAGGGTGGGTAATGAGGATTAGAAGTTTCTTGTAAACCAGTTACCTCAGGGCATTCCATTGCAGTTTCATCTGATGAAAGAGGATTAATCTCTTCAGGTAGAGGTTGGATGGCAGACTCCACAGGGTAGATTGGAGGTCTGGTGGCTGTTCCCTCAGGGATGGCTGGAGGCAGGTGGCCATTTCATTAGGGTAGGCTGGAGGATGGGGGCCATTTCTTCAGAGCAGACCATTACAGGTTTATCTGGCAAAGGCTCAGCAGAATTTAGGGTTTCATTGTCCTCAGTACCATCATCATCAACCCCTATGTCTCTATCCCAATCCTCAGGGTTCCATTCCTTTCCTCGTTTTAACTGCAGACACCTTGCAAATTGAGATTTTAGTTTCCACTGTAACTCTTGCAACCTATACAATGGAACTCTGGGTCTGGTTTTCAGAGATCTCAAGTCTGAAACTGCATGAAACAAGACTTTCTTTCAGTGCACACATAGAAAGTTTTTTATCATTCATGTGGCCCTTAAGTTGCAAATTTAAAGTCTATACCTCATCCCCCCTTTTTGGTAACTGTATCTATGGTATATAGGAACAACCAGTCGACGTCATTGTCATTGTACCGATTAATTCCACAAAACTCTGTTAAGATGTTGAAAACACTCATACCCAGTGCCTTGCCTCTTATAAGCATGAAAGTAGCCATATCCAGTGGTGATATTTTGTGTCTCTCTATTGCCAACTCATGCCATGGACTATCAGTGGCCTCCTGATGACTGGAAACCTAATCAGAGTAGAGAGCCAACTGTAAAAACCCCAGAACCAATTCAGAAATCCCATTTTTAAGATTCTGCTTTTCAAGAACCTCCCAATACCAAGCTGTATTAGCCAATGTTCTCTAGGGAAACAGAACTGACAGGAGTTATCTGTAAAATAGTATGAGATTTTATAAATTTGTCTCACGCAAACTGTGGGGATGCACAAGTCCAAATTCCACAGGGTTGGCTGCAAACCAAGGGCTCTGATGAAGGTCTTTGATGAGATCTCAGGAGACATTAGCTGTCTGATGTAGAGATGGGAATTCTCTCTCTGATTGATGAAATCACTTTTCCCTTTATAGCCTTCAACCAATTGGAAGATATATCTCTCATTGCTGAAGGTGCGAACTCCTCAGTTGACTGTAGATTTAATCAGCCATAGATACAATCAACTCACTTGTGATTTAAGTCCACAAAATGTCCTCACAGTAACCATCAGGCCAGACCTTGTTTGACCAAACAACTGGGTACCATTACCTGGCCAAGTTGATGTGTGAGCCTAACCATCACTGAAGCCAAACTATGAGAGTCAAAATCTCTGCAACTCCTAAGTGGTGCTGCAATAAGCAGAAAGTCAAAGTAAACACATGCTAGAACCAAGGAGTCTCAAGTGGACACTAGACTCCAAGCAGGAATGAACAGATCAAGAGAGAACAGGAAGAGAACCTCCCAGGCTGCACATGAGCAAAATAGCCCAGTTAAGGTCAGAAAAATCAGACACAGAGACAGCCACCAAGGTCATTCCCTGGACTCTTCTTGTCCACTGGAGCCATGTGTGGTCCAAAGATCAAGCTGGTCTGAGTCTGATGACTCAACAAGGGTCTTGTTTACCTTGACTTGTGAGCCCTCCAGGACTGTACTGGACAAGTGGAAAGGTCAGAGTCTAAACTAAAACTAATTCTTACACATTTTGAAAACTGCTATTCTCTCTCTCTCTCTGCACCTGGCTTTTTGCCCAGATAGGCTAGAGGTTAAGACCAGGGTTAAACATTCTAAGTTAAAACTCACACAGCTATTTACTAACTGGGTGACTGTTGACAAAGTTGCTTTAACGTCCCTGACTCAGTTCCCCCACCTGAATTCTCAAAATTGTTAGATTCAATGAGAATGCATAAAAAGTGCTTTCAGTACAGCATCTGGCACATGGTAAATACTCTGTGAGTGGTTGCTGTACTAGTAGTGTTCTATTTAAAAGGTAAGCAGAGCCCAATTTTAAAGGACAACCCCTATGAGACTGGACTTTGTGACAGACTGTATTTTTCAAAGATAATTCCAAAGACAACTGCATCAACATGTCTCATTTATACACTCTTGTTATAATGTGTCTTTGACACTGCTCCCATTGAGAAATAGGGTTCAATCTTTCCCTTGAATCCCTGCAGGTATGTGGCCACAGTTAAAGTGATGCTGTGTGACTTCTGAAGCTAAACCATAAGAGAAGAATACAGGTATGCAGGTATGTCTGCCTCTCTTTGGAAAGTTTGCTCTTGGAACCCAGTCACCACGTTGTATGGATGCACAAGCAACAACATGTAGAGGTCACTGTTCTGGCCAACAACCCCAGCTAAAGACCTAGCTGACAGTCAGCATCAAACCACCTAAAATGTGAGTGAGTGATCCTTCAGATGGCAAGTCATCCCAGCCTTCAAATTTTCCCAGCAGAGGCCACAGACATCATAGATCAGAGGCAAGCAATTCCCACTGTGCCCTTTCCAGATTCCTGACACACAGAATCTGTGAGCCTAATAAAATGGTGGTTATTTTACACTACTTTATTATTATTTTTTAAAGAGCAAGAGATAATTGACAGAATTGTTTTAAGGCAACAGAGGGTCATAGAAAGGTTTGAGAGTGATGAAAAAAACAAGATGAAGGTTTACAGAGGGCTAAACTGAATAGAATGGGATGAGACCAGTGGCAGGGGGACCTAGTAGGACCCAAGAGGAAACCACTAATGAAATATGACAGGTACTACGTGATGCAAACAGTACAGGTTTGTCACAGGGGACAGATTACATGAGGAGGTCGTAAGAAAGAGAGAAGTTCAAGATGACTCCAAGGTATGAACTAATGGTGGGGCCCTGTCAGAATTTGGTTCATCCAGAAGAGGGACTATTTTTTTTCTTCTGATGGATAGTGGGGCTAGAGGAGAGAAAGTAAATTCATACTAAATACGCCAAGTCAGTGTGATGGCAGGATAATTTAAGAAGTGTCAAGCAATCAGGACTAGGAGTTAAAACTGTTTTTGGTTAAAATATTGAAAATGGATAAGGTTACCTCAGTGAGTTCCTACATTTAGGGGAATGATAGAAAGGGGCACCAGAGCTGATTTGTCACCAAGGCAGAATACTGGGAGTATAATGTGACAACCAAGTTTTAGAAATGCTGTAGAGAGGTCAAAGAGACAATGGGTTGAGATTTAAAAAAAAAAAAAAAAAAAAAAGGAGCTAAAGAAGGGATACGGGGGAAATGGACTTTGGCCCAGTGGTTAGGGCATCCGTCTACCACATGGGAGGTCCGGGCATGGGAGGTCCGCGGTTCAAACCCCGGACCTCCTTGACCCGTGTGGAGCTGGCCCATGTGCAGTGCTGATGCGCGCAAGGAGTGCCCTGCCATGCAGGGGTGTCCCCCGCGTGGGGGAGCCCCACGCGCAAGGAGTGCGCCCGTGAGGAAAGCCGCCCAGCGTGAAAAGAAAGTGCAGCCTGCCCAGGAATGGCGCCGCCCACACTTCCCGTGCCGCTGACTACAACAGAAGCGGACAAAGAAACAAGACGCAGCAAATGGACACCAAGAAGAGACAACCAGGGGAGGGGGGGGGGGATTAAATAAACAAATAAATAAATCTTTTTTTAAAAAAAAGAAGGGATACGGGATCAGAGGAAGGAATCATCACTCCTGAGGAAAAGTGAAATCAGACACATAAATTGAAGAATGAAACCGACACAGTGTACTGAGTACATGGAATGTCTTTAGACTCAGTTAAGGTGGACAATTTCCCTGGAGTTTGGAAAAAAGGAAGTGGATAGTAACTGTGAAAATCAGATAGATGGTAAAAGGGACATTACTAAGAGAGTAAAGTGGGCAAAGGAGTGCTGACTGCTTATCCACCTCACCAAGATAAAATAAAGATTAGATTCCTGTAAAGTGCTTTCAGTTCCCCCTGCATTGTAGTAGACCAGATACCTATCTTTCAGCCTTTCAGAGGAACAGCTCCTAGTTGGTTGACTTTACAAACATTCCGGAGAGGTAGATCTTATCACAGAATAAGGAAACAAAGGCCACAGAGAGGGTCAAAAGCCAAGGCAAGTTTAGAATGGGGACTTACTTCCCTGTGGGGAAAGCCAATTGGCTGGATTCCTTTTTGTCAGTAAATAGGTTCTTGGATTTTTAACTCGGAGGAGAAATGCTTCTGGGGAGGTTGTGAAAAATTCATTAATGACCATAAGCTTCTCTGAAACTCATTGAGGGGGATATGGAAAATAGGTACAACTACTCAGATTCTAAAAACAATAAAAGAAAATCCAGGAATGTCTTTAGACTCAGTTAAGGTGGACTTAGAATCCAGGAGTCTAAGAATAGCAAGGGAGATTAGGCCACTTTGGCAAAGACAGTCTGGGCAACAACCAGAAGGTAATGGGCATTTGGGAAGGGGCCTTGCAGAGGTGGCTGTGTGCCAGCCAAGTCCACACACATCTTTCTTGTCTCTTCACTTTGGGTTGACACAGCGTGACAACTGCTAGTTGGGACTGGGACACTTGGCTTCAAAGACAGAGCAATAACTGGGTTATTCATGGGCTGAGTTCTAAATTAGAGCACCTCAGGGATCCCCAGACACAGAGGAGAAGAGGGATTACAGTTTTGTAAAATACTTTACTTGAAATCCCTGGAGAAATGAGAGCAAGCAAAATTCTTTGTGTTACATCTGCCTTTTTCTAAAAACTCATTTTCTTAATAAAAGTGAAAAGGTAATGATGATACCAGTTGGATAGTAGTTAGGGTCTTATAAATTAACACTGATGGAGTTTAAAATGTAAATGAATCTGGCATAGGAAGGTAACAGGCATTTACTGAGTGCCTACCATATGCCGTCTCTTTTAATATTTATAACTAACTCATGAGGTACTGGCAGCCCCATTTTACAAAAACTAAACAGAGGCTTAGAAAGTTTAAATACCTTGCCCAAGGCCATAGAGTCAGCTTATGACTGAGCAAGGATTTGAGCCCTGACATGCCTGGACTACAAAGCCCATGTTCTCTTCTGTGCATTGCACTGCCTACCTCTCATTAATCACAAGTTCAATATTAGTCAGTCCTAAACTAATGAGATTTATTATACTGCCCCACACTTGACTGCACCTTAGAATGAAGAGTGCACAGGGAGGGACACATACTACCTACGCCTATCATATTTGTAACTCACAAAAGATAAAGAAGTGACCAAGACCAGTCCCAGTGCACCAAAGGTCGAGTTCCTGTTGCCCCATCCCTTCCCTGAGAGAGCCCTTTATTCCAGCACTCTTGTGCCACACTCCAGCTGTCCAATGAACCCTCCACCCACCATTCCCTTCCCTGGCCCACTCCACTGCTCTTGGGTCTTTTCTCACCTCCTCTTTCACTGAGCATTATCCTTCCTCCTTTCCATTCCTTCAGAGTCTTGACTTGGGTGGCAAGAAGTGTCAGTTTAATCAGATAAACCAAATCCCTGATAAACTCTTAGTTAATATATAACTCCTTCTAGGATAAGAGTTCTTACATAGTGAATATTTACTTTACCATCATAAGAGTACCAAAGGAGTAATTATAATGATAGACATTTCAGGCATTTTAGAAGACTGAAAGAGGAGATAGATTTAGACCAAGTAGGTCTTTGGGCATTTCTCCTACCAATTAGACAACCAATAAACTAAGTATTGAGTCTGACCAATATTCATTGACAGATGAACTATTAGGCGGACTAACTCATTTATTGAGTAGATATTATTAGTACACCCATTTTGCTGAGGGGAAACAGTCACATGGAAGTTCAATAACCTCTCAAAGTTGAAGAGCTAATAAGTGGCAGCACAGGATTCACACCCAGACAATCTGGATCCTGAGTCATGGTTTTTCTTGTTTTAACTTTTTATTGTGGTAACATATATACAACTCAGTACTTCCTATTTTAACCACCTTGTAGTGTACAACTCAGGGGCAGTAATTACATTCACAATGTTGTGCTACCATCACACCACCCATTACCGAAAATTTTTCATCACCCCAAGCCAAAATTCTATACCCATTAGGCAATAACTGCTCATTTTCACAACCCCCTGCCCTGGCCCCTGATAACCTGTACTCTACTTTCCTATCTCTACGAATTTCCTTATTCTAGGTATTTCATATAAGTGAAATCATACTGCTTATGTCTTTTTGTGTCTAGATTATTTCACTCAACATGTCTTCAAGATTTATCTGTGTAGTAGCATTATCAGAACTCCACTCGTTTTTTATGGCTGAATAATAATCCATCGTATGTATAAACCATATTTTGTTTATCCACTTATCTGTTGATGGACAGATGGATTGCTTCCACCTTTTGGCTGTAGTGAATGATGCCACTATGAACAATGATATACAAATATCTGTTCAAGTTCCTGCTTTCAATTCTTTTGTGCATATACCTAGAGTTAGGATTGCTGGGTATGTGGTAATTCTATGTGTAACTTTCAGAGGAACTACCAAACAGTTTCCCATAGCAACTGTACCATTTTACATTGCCACTAACTATGTACTAGAGAGTTCCTATTTTTCCCCATCCTCAACAACACTTTCATTTTCAGGATTTTTACTAATAGCCATTGTAGTGAGTATTAAGTCGTATCTCACTGTGGTTTTGCTGTGCATTTCCATAATAACTAATGATGCTGAGAATCTTTTCAAATGTGCTTATTGGACATTTGTATATCTTCTTTGGAAAAACGCCTAATTAAAGTCCTTTGCCCATTTTTCAGTTGGGTTGTCTTTCTGTTGTTGATTTATAAAAATTCTTCATATATTCTGAATATTAAACCCTAAACATAGAAATGATTTGCAATTATTTTCTTCCATTTTGTAGGTTACTTTCCACTTTCTTGTTAATATACTTTGATGCACATAACCTTTTAATTTTGATAAAGTACAATTTATCTATTTTTGTTGTTGCTCACGCGTTTGGTGTCACATCTAAGAATCCATTACTTACAGCGTCTTGAAGACATTCCCCTAAGTTTTCTTCTAGGAATATTATGGTTTTGACTCTTACATTTAGGTCATTGATCCACTTTTAGTTCATTTTGGTATATGGTGTGAGGTAGGAGTCTACTTTCATTCCTTTGCATGTGGATATCCAGTTTTTCCAGGACTATTTGTTGAAAAGATATCCTTTTCCCACTCTAAGGATTTGACAACCTTTTTGAAAATCAAATGTGTGGGTTCATTTCTGAATTCTCAATTCTATTCCATTGGTCTATATGTCTACCTTTATAGGAGTACCACATTATTTTGCATACTGTGGCTTGTAGTAAGTTTTGAAATTTGGAAATTTGAGACCTCCAACTGCATGCTTCTTTTTCATTTTTAATTTGGCTATTCAGGGTCCCTTGCAATTTCACATGAATTTGAGAATTGGCCTTTTCATTTCTGCAAAAATTGCTCCTGGAATTTTTATAGGGATTACGTTGAATCCATAGATAACTTTTGGTAGTAATGACACCTAGCAATCCATGAACATGGGGGTCTTCCCTTTTATTTAGGTCTTCAATTTCTTTCAGCAATGTTTTGTAGTTTTCAATGTACAAGTCTTTCACTTCCTTGGTTAAATTTACTCCTAGATATTTTACTCTTTAGATGCTATTGTAAATGGAACTGTTTTCTTGATTTCCATTTTGAATTGTCTAGTGCTGGTGTATACAAACTTAAGTGATTTTTTTCAGTATTAATCCTGTAGCCTGCCACGTTGCTGAATTTGTTTATCAGTTCTAATAGTTTTCTTGGGGATTCTTTGAGGCTGTCCAAATTGTCATGCCATCTGTGTACAGAGATAGCTTTACTCTTTCTTTCCAATTTGCATGCCCTTTGTTTATTTTTCTTGCCTAGATGATCAGAAGTGAACTTACAGTATAGTGGTAACTCCTTTGGTAACTGGAAAACAAATCTTTTAAAATATTCTGTGTCATGAAATGCAGAATGCTCATAAAGCACTTCTGGTACAATACTGAAGGTATCTCAAGGAAAAGCACTTGTGAGACTGAGTTGTGACTTGAAATAGCTGCTTTTTTCATAAAATACTACTTTTACTTGAAAGAATGACTAACAGACAGGTATGGCTGTTCAGAATTCGGTATTTGACATATATTTTCTTGAAAATGAATGAAGTGAGCCCATCACTTCAAGTAACATAACTGAGAATATTTGTTGCCAATGAGATTTGAGCTTTGAAGCAAATATTAGAATTCTGGAAAACTTGTAGTTAGCATCATGATCTTACAGTTTCCCAATGTTTAAAATTTTGATGAGATTGGTCATGATATTGACGGATGTGTTATTTTTTAATATTGTATAATATAACCTGTGAACATTTGGAAGATCTGAATAATCTGGCGAATCAATATTTTCCAAATGACTAATGTATGATGTTACAAAATCCTGCATGAGTAAAACTTTACTGTAACATAATCTAATAGTTCACTCATATGTTTCAGATAGTGGATGGCAACTAATCTTTAAAATACTAAGTTGTCAAGTTTTGGTGTGGCATCAGAGAAGAATATCCATAATTATTTAAAAAGGCTATTGAAATACTCTTCTATTTTCCTAAATACATATCTGGGTGAGTACAGATTTTCTTTATATATTTTGGGCAAAATAATATATTGCACCAGATTGAATGCAGAAGTAGATATGCAAATCTATGCACTTTCTATTAAGCAAGATATTCAAGAGATTTTCAAAAACAAAAAGGTAAACCAAAATGCTACTCTTCGAATTAATTTTGGGGGGACTTTGGAACATACACAGCTGTTTCCATAAAATATGTTATATATGTTAACAAGTAACTGGTGTATTAGTGTTATTTTTTAATGAATTGATAAATGTGTTGGATATGGTAAATACCCATAGATATGACCCTACAAAAACAAAAGCTCTTTGGAGTCCTCAATAATTGGTAAAGTGCAAAGGATCCTGAGACTAAAAGTTTCAAAATCACTGCTGCAGTATGCTCCAGCGTTAAGTCCCCCACTCCCAGAAAGGGCTCTCCTTGGGCAGACATTGATCCATCTCTGCAACACCAGTGTCTCAAGCTCTCTAAAATCAACAAAATACAGCCAGATTTGAAGGAGAAAATTTCAGTTAACATGAAGGCTCAAAAAAAGATCCAAACATGAAGTGGCTGTAGTCTAAACTACATGATCATGGACTTAATAGCTTAATAAGAGAGAAAAAAATCTTTTCCATGCTTAATATGAGCAATGTGTAGGAACAAAGGATGATTCCCTGTGCAGATCACCAATGATAAAATGAGTATAAACTATGTGAGATGTTCACACACCTCAGGATGTTTCAGCTTCTTTCTGAAATGCTACTGTCCTATTAATCCTCCAGTCACACATGAAACCTTGTCTTGTCCTGTTCATACAGCCTCTTCCCCTGGTTTTATGCCTTCCTTCTACTCTCTCTTGTTCTAATGCTTCTTACTTAGTTACCTCGGAACTGGGAGAGGGTACAAAAAGCTGAGAGCCATAATGCATTTCAGAGCTTTCTTAGGCTATGCCAGAGAATTTGACTTTATTTCCTTTTCCTTAAAGAGTAAGAAGGAACTTTGGAAATCACCTATTCTTATTCAGTCTTTCATTATATTGAGAGATTTGAGAAAAATTATGTTAACTGACTGAAACACCATACTTCCTCACTTAATTTCTATATGTTTCAGGAAAACTGAGGCCAAAAAAAAGGGGATGACCAAAGGTTAAAATGAGTAAAGAAACTGAGGGATGGGTAAGAAAATCTTCAGCATCTGTTCAATACCATTTACTGAGCATCTTGATACATACAGGTTGCACAAGGCTCTGTATCCACTCAGGCAGATAAACAGATCCCTGTGTATTAAAAATTAAGAGATACTAAATCAGAGCAAAAAAATGTAGTAAATACAAAAAGCATAAAGAAAGACTAAATGAACACTAGTCTAGGGAAATAAAAAGCCTAGCAACATTCAGTATGAACTGCACAAAAAAGAAATAGAGGAGATAACAAAATGGAATATCTCTCACTGTAAGAAAAACTTGGTAAGGACTAAACAATTTATTCACATTGCAATTTAAGGATTTGTTTAGGAAGTGTATGCACATTCATTACTGAGAAAGGATTTCTGGTGACCATTTTTTAAAAACACAACAAAAGAATGTAAGTATTTTTTCAGAAGACCCACTGTTCCCCCCCAACTCAACACAAGAGAGACACATTTCCTTATTAATACAGTAACCAAGGGAAACCCTCTTCAGTTCCTCCAGGCAGCTGCCCACCTCTGCTCGGGCACCTACTCCCGAAGCCCGGCGGCCTCACAACAGTAATGAACATTTGCACAGAGGGAGCTTAAACCCCTTAATTAAACATGATCTCATTTAATTCCAACAAAAGCTCGATGAGGATAGGTAGGGAATAAATATCAGCCCCATTTTAAAGATGGAAAAGCACACACTCAGAGGTGATGTGACTTGCCCAAGGTCAAGGAAATAGTGTTGGAGCTTGTAGCAGTTTAATATTGTTTATGAATCCCAAAAATTGATGTTGGATTATGTTTGTGAACTGGTCTTTTCCTCTAGGCATATTAGAGTATACTGGATTCAGAGGTTTCATTTTTAGTTGATTAAGTAATGATTAAGGCTTTGATTGGGCCATGTCAGTAAGATTCACAGAACAGGTAGGTTGGAGTTTTGATCCTCGAGCCTGGGAAGTAAACACATAGAGAAGCAGACATGTGAAGAAGAGACAGCTCAATTAGACACAGCAGAGGCCCCAAGAAGGGAGTTGGGCAGTTTGCCTGAGAGTTTACAGCTGGCCTTGTAGAAAGAGCAGACCAGCTGAGCGTGGAGAGAAATGAGCCCCAGGTAGAGAGGAACCCAGGAAGTCTGAACCCTTGCAGACGTCAGCAGCCAACTTGTACCAACATGTGGCAACAGACTTTGGTGAGGGAAGTAATATATGCTTTATGGCCCGGTAACTGTAAGCTTCTACCCCAAATAAATACCCTTTATGAAAGCCAACAGAATTCTGGTATTTTGCATCAGTACCCCTTTGGCTGACTAATACAGAGCCCAAACTCAAACTAATATCTTCTGATTCCCAAATCCTATATACTTTTTTCTATAAAAGCATAGTCAAAACCCATACCTCAATCATTCAGGGCCTCTAACCATCCATTCTACATTTTAGAGTAAAGAATTGCACACTGAGCAGATTAATCGGGAAACTTTGCTCATCTTTGCAATTATAAATCTCTTTTTGAAAAAAAAAAGCATGTATTAACATCTGGCAATTATTTTTATGGATTTCCAAAGCAGTGAGAAGTATACTGATACTGTCTATAGTAGTCCAAGGCAGCACTAACATGGCCTAGAATAATTTTAAGTGTTACTTACAACAGGGAAATTAACTGTAAGCTCAAATTTCTTTGGACACATCTTAGGAGAGTCAGGTTAAAACATAACCCCAAAGGCCTTCTCTTGTGAAGACACAGTATATCCTAAGTAGTCAAGGATTTGGACTTGGCAGCCAGACTAACAGTTCAAATCCAGGCTTTGCCATTTACCATGTGACCTTTGCCAATTACTCAAGTCCTATAGGTCTCAGTCTCCCCGCTTCGCAGAGTGGAGATAAGAACAGCACCTATCTCACAGTGTAAGAGTGAAGATAGAGCTATTACATGTAAAGAACAAATAGTAGGCTCTCAATCAACAAAAAGCAGCCCACATTCTAAAGAGGCAGACAAAACTATTAATTATAAAGCTTATTAAAGAAAACATTACTTGTTTGTGTTTTATGTCACAACAGAACTGCATTTTCTGACAATATGTACATGTGAAAATATATTTGAGTCCTTTAATAATCTGTGTGCACAAAAATTATATCTAAAAGGACTGAGAGAACAAATATATTACTATTAATTGTTAAGGAGTATATAGTTCTAATATCTTTGCTTTGTTTGTCATATCTATGGTTAATTTGACACCAAGTCCTTGGTTAGGAAAAAAAATCTAAATTACATAGCTCCTCTGGGACTAAGAAATATGTTTTATATGGTAGGGAAAAGTTAAGCTGCCCTAGAAACTTGAAGACCCAGGTTGTAGTCACAACTCTACCACTAAACAGGGTTCCTGAACCCCATAGACATATCTTTTTTTTTTTTTTTTAAGATTTATTTATTTATTTCTCTCCCCTCCCCACCCCCTACCCCCCAGCCCCAGTTGTCTGTTCTCTGTGTCTATTTGCTGCATGTTATTTTGTCCGCTTCTGCTGTTGGTCAGCGGCAGGGGAATCTACATTTCTTTTTGTTGCGTCAGGTCTCAGTGTGTGTGGCGCCATTCCTGGGCAGGCTGCACTTTCTTTCGAGCTGGGCAGCTCTCCTTACGGGGCGCACTCTGTGTGTGGGGCTCCCCTACGCGGGGGACACCCCTACATGGCAGGGCACTCCTTAGGTGCATCAGCACTGCACATGGGCCAGCTCCACAGGGGTCAAGGAGGCCCGGGGTTTGAATTGCAGACCTCCCATGTGGTAGACAGACGCCCTAACCACTGGGCCAAGTCTGTTTCTCAGCCATATCTTTTTTTTTTTTTTTTTTTTTAAAGATTTATTTATTTATTTAATTTCCCCCCTCCCCTGGTTGTCTGTTCTTGGTGTCTATTTGTTGCGTCTTGTTTCTTTGTCCGCTTCTGTTGTCGTCAGCAGCACGGGAAGTGTGGGCGGCGCCATTCCTGGGCAGGCTGCTCTTTCTTTTCACGCTGGGCGGCTCTCCTCACGGGCGCACTCCTTGCGTGTGGGGCTCCCCCACGCGGGGGACACCCTTGCGTGGCACGGCACTCCTTGCGCGCATCAGCACTGCGCACGGCCAGCTCCACACGGGTCAAGGAGGCCTGGGGTTTGAACCGCGGACCTCCCATATGGTAGACGGTCGCCCTAACCACTGGGCCAAAGTCCGTTTCCCATCAGCCATATCTTTTTAATCTCTCTAAAAACCCTCCTTTTCTTCTCCATTCCCACCACCATGGTCTTAATTTATATATCCTTATCATCATGGCATCCTAAGTGGCCCAAAAAAAAGACTCATTAAGTTTGCTGAATGAGTGAATAAATCAGGTGGAGATGGGAATCAAAGAAGACTACAAAATCAGAGGGATAAGACTTCATACATACAATAGGGGCAATATCACTTTATAAACATGGAATGGCAATATTTTACTTCATTTCTTCTAAGGCACCCTCAAGAATAAGCCCATTTGCTTTCCCAACGTGGCACCTCTACATCTTACATCTTGAAATTCCCATTTGGGAGTACCAGGTGCAGAGTGGGGGGGGGTGGTGGTAGCGGGTTGGGAATCAGTCCCTTTCTTAGGGCAGGGTTAATCATTTTAGGATTTTGGTTTAGGCTGCATGGACAGTCCCGGCAATGTGCCCAAGTTTGGCTTCTAGGAGACTGTAACAAGACTCTTCCTTCTGACCTGATATGCAAAAGTGTGCAATAAGAACTGGGTGGCAAATCCATGCTAGGAAGGGACATGATCTCAGCCATCAAAATTAGAAATGGAAAAGACCTCCCCAAATCTAGGCAAAATAACTCAGTTCTAAAGGCCTTCCTATATAAGGCTTTTGATATTTCCTTTGTGACTCCAATTTACAAGCTAACAAGTCTCACCATGAAAACAGCTTTTCTTGGTGTCTAGCACTAATTTCTATTTCATTTTATATTCTGCTTTGATTGATTCTAAATACGTTTTCTCTTTCCATGTTGTTTACATCCTTCACATTCTTAGGGACTGTTATCATATCCCCTTTAATCATTCTTTGGCCAAGCTATACATATCTAGCTCCTTTCATCTCTCCTATGTCCTTCCTTCCAGCAGCGTTGGCTCCTCTTTAAATTCCTTCTAATCTGTCAACATCTTTCTGGAACTGATGCACACCCTCCTTTAATAAACATTCTAGGTATTCGTTGTTTCCTACGAGTTCTCCAAAGACTCCTGTAGTGAAATTAATACTAGGAGTCAGTAGCGGAAGTTCTACTCCTGGCTTGTCTCCCAACCTTGGTTTTCCCCTCCAAAAAAAGGAAGAAATACCTTTTCTGACTCGATCAAAAGAGAACGTAAAATATAAATTCACTTGCAGAAAATGAAGTATGCAAGGAGATTGTGTACATATATTACTTGCATAATTTAAAAATTATAAACAAAGAAAATAAAAATTAGAAGAATGTCAAATAATACCAGTTATTAAATTTGGGTGGGGCTCTTAAGAGTAATGATTACATCATTCCATGTATTTGATGCTTTTTGTTTCAAAGCGAAGGAATTCTTCATTTATTTATTCAATAAAAATATTTACTGAACCTCCACTATATTGCAGGATGATGGGGGAGAGCATAAAACAAGCTCTTCGAGAAGTTATAATTAACACCCCAAGTTCTTAGGAACTCACTAGTCAGTTTGGATCACATAAAATCAGAAAGCTATTGCTCCCGTCTCTTTGATTGTGTTTTATATTATAATATTGGGGGTGATTTCTTACCTTTGTTAGAATAGATTCTTAGAGACAGAACTACTAGGTCAAGAGCATGCCTATATTTAAGACTCAAATTTCCAGTTCCCAGAAAAGGTATGCCAATTTACACTCTCATCACTAAAATATGAGTACCTCTCACCACACCATTCCTACATACTGGATTTCTTTTAGAAATCATAAATGAAAACACGAGAAAATCTAAAATATATTCATTTTCACTAACACAAAATATCCCCACTTACACCAATGTTGGTGTGGTAGTTAAGTGTTCAATAGAATCTTCAGTTTTTCAAAAGACATTAGCTGAGTGTTTATTACTTTCCTGGCAATAAACAGGGGGCTAGACCACAAAGATGAATTAGACCCAGACCATACCCTCACAGGGCTCATAACCTAAGGCAGAAAAAAAAATAGCAATAATTATAGAGCATTGTAGAAGCGCCCCATGAGAAGCACGTGTGAAGAGCAAAAGCAACACAGAGGTGGCACCCAGAAATGGCTTCAAGGAGGTTCTGACAGATAAGTTGAGTTTTGAAGGATGAGCAGGCCTTGTCCAGAGAAGAAAGAGGAACTAGCTGTTCGTCTCTGTAGACGCTGTCACCTTTTTCCAGAAAATGTGTTTTATTACATAAAAGTTTTGGCAAATGGATTTAAGCTTCATGGGCAGTTTTACTGCTTTCATTTCTCCTACATCACTTGCAGTTGCATTTCTGTTTCCTTTTATCTGTCCAAGGAAAAAGCAATCAGGAAGTCTTCTTGCCACTTCATCCAACAACTCAGAGTACAAGATCACTCCAGCTTCCTTCACAGAGGACACTGCTTTACAAAATTGGAGAGGAAGTCATTTTTCTGAATATTAAAAATATTGAAAATATTGAAAATTAAGTTGTCAAATTTTATGGGGATCTTTACTTTGGGAAAAAAAAAAAAACCAGAGCACCCTTAAGGACTTTCTCAAGCCAGGTGGGCGTGTACATAAGTAAGATGAATAACTTTCCCTTCTACTCCTACAAATATTTATCAATAGGATCTACACAAAAATGACATAAAATCCAGTTTTAAATATAAGATAAAAATTTACTAATGGCACCAGATCATTTTCGAATAATGAAAATACCCCTAAAGGAATTAGTATCCTGCCATTTTAAAGTGTATTCACAGATCATTAGTGACAGACAAATATTTGCATGTGGGATCCAACAATGTCCTAAAGAATATGCTCTGGCAGAATATGATTTCAGTATATATATATATATACACACATATATACTTAAAAGCAATTGCAACTGTACTAGGTTACAAGCCTCTTACCTATCTCAGAATTTTCAAAACTCCACTCCTCCCCGCCCCCCAAAAGCTTCTCCAACATGTTTAACTTGCAGAACATTTAAACAGAATGGAAGAGCACCACATAAAAAAAGGGCCTCTTGTCCTCTGTGAATGGTTAAAGACCAGCTTTTCAATCACTTAGTTATAATCCTTTAAATTCAAGCCCTCCAATATTTATGGTTCAAATATCTCGGTGAACTCTTTGTTATCAAAAGGCAAACAGAAGCCCCATGACAATCACTATGACGAGATGCCTCAGGGCTCTATCCCCCCATAGAAACTTTGAACCGCCAGCAAGAATTGGCAAAAACAAGTTCCTCAAAGCTCCAACGAATAGTTAAAGAGTTGCAATAACAGGGCAAGAGCCAAGTCAAGAAAAAGGGGGCAGGGAGAGGGAAAAACAGGTGTAATATTGGGGGTGGGGGAGCTTTATGGGACGGACTTGGGATTGGTCCTAAATAATATTGCAAGGACAGATATGGGGCACTTTATATCTTCCCATAACATGCAGAATTGTGTGGATGAAGAGTGTAACCTACAATGTGAACTATATGAACTATGGTCCATGCTCAGTGGCAATGCCCCAGGATGCGTTTAATCAATTGTAATGAATGTGCTACACTAAAGAAGGATGTTGTTTATGTGGGAGAGTGTTGGAGGTGTGGGGAGTAGGGCATTTTGGAATCCCTGTAATTTTTGTGTAACATTTATGTAAACTAATTATCTTTAAAAATTTTTTTTAAAGATATTATAAAATAAATAAATAAATATACAAGCCAAAAAAAAAAAAAAAAGTGGTAGGATCTCACGGTGGCCTGGCTGGCCTCTCCTCTCCCTCACTGAGTCACCAGACCTTGCTTCCAGTGCAGACCCCTGGTCACAGTTCTGAAGGGAAGAGAGTAATCCTAGTGCACATACTGGGAGCATGTGTATCTGGCACAATCTGTCTGGTGGTGGCCAGAGGGACTCACTGTCCTTGAACAGGCCCTGCATATAGAAGGAAGTTCACAGAGGTCGTGTAAGAGCAATGAGGGAGAGAGGTCAAGTTGTTCTGCCTGGGGTAAGGAATTGCTGGCTGTAGGACATCCAGTGCCGTGCCCCAGACCATGAGGAAACTCTCCTAAGGAAGAGGGGCTATTTGGAACAATGTAAATGGGAAAACTCCTAGGCCCACTGTGAATGCCCCAGACAAGATAAATGCATAGAAAGGATCAGGGAGGCCCCTACACTTTGGCCTAGAGCTATTTCCTAACTCATTTTATATATAAGCTCAAAGGAAAGTACTTGCACAAGTCAGTCTGTAAAGACTCAGAAAGGTGTTTTCTTTTTTCTTCCTTTTTTTTTCTTTCTTTTTTTTGTTAGCTCATAGCATTCAAGAAGAGCTCTGTCATAACATGATCTGGATACAAGCTTAAGGAATAGATGCTCCAGAGTCTAAATTCCAGTGATAGTACTTTAAAATATCAAAATGTCCAGATTCCAGCAAAAGATTACAAAATATATAAAGAAACAGGAAGTGATGGTCCAGGCAAAGGAGACGATTAAAGCAATAGAAACCATCAATGAGGAGGACTAGATCTGGGAAATACCAGACTAAGACTTTTAAAAGTGTTTCTAAATATGCTCAATGAGCTAAAGGAAAACATCAACCAAGAACTAACAGAAATTAGGAAAATGATAGATGAACACAAAGAGAATATCAATAGACAGATGAAATTATGAAAAGATACCAATCAGAGATGAAGGTGACAGTAACAAAAATTTAAAATTTCCCCAAAACGGTTCAACAGCATACTGGAGTTGGCAGGAGAAAGAAATCAAAGAAATTGAAGGTAAGACATTTTACATATTCAATCTAAGGCACAGAAAGAAGAAAGAATGAAGAGAAGTGACCAGAGCCTGGGAAATCTGTGGGCCATCAAGCACACCAATACACACACACAGGAGCTGCAGAATCCCAGAAGATAATGAGAAAGGGACAGACAGAATATTCAAAGAAACAATGTCTAAAAACTCAAAACAACCTAACAATAAAAGACATGAGGAAAACATATACATCCAAGACACTCAACAAACTCCAAACAGGATAAACCCAAACTGACCCACACAGTGTCATATAATCAAACCAATGTCAAAGAGAGAATTCTGAAAGCCAGAAGAGAGAAGCAGTGAGTCAAATGCAAGGGAGCCTCAATAAGATTAAGCATCAATTTCTTATCAGAAACCATGGAGGCAAGCAGGCAGTGTGATGACATATTTAAAGTGCTGAAAGCAAAAACTGCCAACCAAGAATTCTATAACCAGCAAAACTGTCCTTTAAAAACGAGGGAAAGATTAAGACATTCTCAGATAAACAAATGCTGAGGAATTCATCACCACTAGTCTGTCCCTACAAGAGATGGTAAGGAGAGTTCTGCAGTTTAAGGGAAAAAATAGACAACAGATCAAAGTCCCATGAAGAAATAAAGATCTCCAGTGAGGGTAATGACAAAGATAAAGACAAATGCCAGTGGTATAATATTTTTGGTTTGTAACTCCACTTTTTACTTTCTACAGGATCTAAAACTCAAATGCATAAAATGTAATGATCAGTGATTTGGGATCCATAATGTATAAATGTGTAATCTGTGACAAGAGCGACATAAAGATAAGAGGATAGAAGGGAATAGAAATATAGTTTGTGTAAACTACTGAAGTGAAGTCGGTATCAAAGCAAACGAGATTGTTATAGATTCAGGAGGATGATAAATTTAAGAAAGTATCAGGGAATACGTAAGCTCATAAGACATACTAGAATACAGGCTGCTAGGTGCAGGAGACAGGGGAACAGGGAGTTAATACATAATGGGTATAGGGTTTCTGTTTGGGGAGATGGGAAAGGTTTAGTAATGGAATGTGATAAGGGTACCACAATACTGTGAATGTGATTTATCCTACTGAATAGTATGCTTGGAAATGGTTGAGGTAGGAAAATTTATGACCTTTGGCAACTATAGAGACAATGACAATGCAATACATGATCCTGAATGGGCTCTAGCAAGGGAGGAGAAAAGGCTCAAAGGGACATTATTGGGACATAGGAAAAAATTGGAATACAGAATATAAGCTTTACATCAATGTTTAATTTCCTGAACTTGATAACTGCACTTAAGTTGCTTGCATAAGCGAATATCCTTGTTCATAGGAAATGTACATGGTAGTATTAAGTGTTCAAGAAACTTGATACATACACTCAAGTGTTCAGAAAACTTATTCATATATAGATGGACAGACAGAATGCTATAGCAAATGTGGCAAAATGTTAAAATTGGTGGATCTGGACATCTGTGAGGTTAGGGGTATGTTGGAGTTCTCTGTATGGGGTTTGGATTATTTTTGTAACTTTCCTGTAATTTGGGAAGTATTTTAAAATCAAATATTTTTTAAAACATTGCATTTCTCCCAACACAGAACTTCTTTTTATGATCTAGGAATAAAAAAGAAAACAATGTTGTTGCTGTTTAAAGAAAAAAAAGGGCAAACAGACTTCCCCCGACTCTAAATAAGGTCCAGCTTTCTTCTGGCTCCCTGAAAATCATACCACGTGTTGGGATGCAGCTTAGCTTGGTGATGAACAGATACCTGTCATCTTGATGCTGCTCCCATGTCGGGGACAGGTTCTTTGGCCAGGGCACTCTGGGGGAAAGCTATAACCCCAGGGCACAAGTGAGCGACCACATGGAGTTTTGGTTTCTAGTCCAGCCCTAGACTGCAGCCAGATTCCAGCAGAGGCTTAAGCCACCTGCCATGGTGCCAGAACTCACAGGTCAAGCCTCTGTTCAGATGTGGAAAATTACAGTTATGTTCGTCAGCAATTAAAAATAAACATAACACCAGATTTTCTTTGGTGGCTATTTTTGTCCTTTTCTTTTCTTTTTTTAATTGTCAGAAAGCAAAGGAGATCCTCACACAAATATAAAAAAAACACATATGCCCACACAAATTTTAATGAAGAAAAAAAAAAACCTCTTAGTTTGTTTGCAAATTTAAAAGAATACATGTCTACAAGGTAAGAATAAAATATTACTTATTCATCATTTAATAAACAAACACCTACTATGTGCTAGGCTGGGGATAATGAAATGAATGAGACACAGCAACCAATTTCAAAACAGTCACCATCTAGTACAGCCAACACCATTTTTTCCTTTATATTTATCTTCTGTTTGCTGGGTTTCCAACAGAACTAGAGCTCCTATCAGCTTTGTATACCTTTTAATTTCACAAGCAGAATCATTTGAAGAGGTTTTTTTTTTTTTTCAGTTTTATACTAATAACCATAATAGTTACAATAGAGAGACAATGCCATGTGCCTTGTCATGTGACAGAGGAACCCAGGACTGATGGCAGCTGGTCTAGGGGAGAAAGCATCACCTGATGATTCCTTGATTTGGACATTTTTCTCAGCTTTGAAACTGTTAGATTAAAAATGAAGGATTCATTCTCAGCAGAGTTGCAACATCTACTTTCCAGTTCACTGGATTCACACAGGACAACTAACAAGGAGATTATAATGGGCAGCACCCATCCCAAGGAACAGAAAGTGTCTGCAACTGCAAGCAAGACAGTTCCATCTGGGAAGCGGACTTGGCCCAATGGATAGGGCGTCCGTCTACCACATAGAAGGTCCGCGGTTCAAACCCCGGGCCTCCTTGACCCGTGTGGAGCTGGCCCACGTGCAGTGTTGACGCGCGCAAGGAGTGCCGTGCCATGCAGGGATGTCCCCCGCATAAGGGAGCCCCAAGTGCAAGGAGTGCACCCCATAAGGAGAGCCGCCCAGCACGAAAAGCAAGTGCAGCCTGCCCAGGAATGGCGCCACACACATGGAGAGCTGATGCAGCAAGATGATGCAATAAAAAGAGACACAGATTCCCGGTGCTGCTGACAACAACAGAAGCAGACAAGAGAAGAACATGCAGCAAAAATGGACACAGAGAACAGACAACTGGGGTGGGGGGAGGAAGTGGAGAGAAATAAAATAAATCTTAAAAAAAAAAAAAAGATAGCTCCATCCACCCGCCCCATGGAATCTAAGCCCTCTCTCAACAAGCAGCAGAGTGGGCATCACCATTCCAAAATCCTCAAGATTGGGAACTGAACAATGGACTAATGTAAGTAGACTTATTATTATTCTACTATAGATTTACTGTTTTTCTAGTAACGGAAGAACTTTTATCATTGATATAAAGGCAGTGGCCACCAGAAGTTCTGAGAGGAGGGAGAGAAAAGAATAGTTGTAATATGGGGGCATTTTCAGAACACTGGAATTGTTCTGCATTGACAATGCAATGACGGATAAAGGCCATTATATATTTTGTCAAAAGCTACAAAACTGCAGGACAGAGTGCAAACACTAATGTAAATTTAGCCCATGGTTAGCAGCAGTGCTTCAACGTGTTCATCAATTGTAACAAATGTAACAACACTAATGAAAGATGTTGTTAATGTGGCTAAGTGTAGGAGGAGGCAGCAGTGGGGCATATGGGAATACCCTATATTTTTATGTAACATGTAATCTAAAGCTTCTTTAAAAAATTTTTTTTTTAAATTAATGAAAAAAAAAAAAATGAAGCGTTCATGAGAGCTTTCAAGGAAGATGGCAGAGTAGAGAGCTATAGGACATGTTCCTCCTATACAAACAGCTAGTGGACAGGCAAAGTCTGTCTGAGATAATGGTTGTGGGGCTCTGAAGGCCAGGGGAGCACTATACAGCATCCAGGAAAAGCAGGACAGGGAGACTGAGAAGATGCAGGAAAAAACCCTGAGTGAATTGCTCCAAGGCAGTGGCCATCACCCATTTCCTACCCTCGAGGCTTGCTTTGGGTATGTTCCATGGTTGGGTGCCATGGACAAAGAGAAGTATACAGGCCTTCCTCCCTGGTAATGGGGTCATGGGGGGCAGGGGGTAGGAACGGTTGAGTGCTGACTTCTAATCTACAGGTATGGACTGCTTGGTCCCAGCACTGTACCACGATTCTAATCAGCCCTAAACAGGGATCCCTGAGGCCACTGTTTCAATACTGCTGGTTGGAGGCTGAAAAAAAGCATACCCCCTCCTTAGTGCTGTGGGGAACAGTTGCCAGAAGAGCACAATCTGCTCAGTAGGCCAAAAAAGCAAAGCTTTTGGGAGCCAGGGGGGAAAAAAAGGCTTTTGGTGTCTTACCTGACCCTCTTCCCCGGAGTCTTTGGAACTGATCTGCACCCCCTTTGTAGGTCCCTGTTTTGATCAATTCTAGAGCTCTAGAATTAGTAGAACCAAGTGTCAAAAGAGAACCTTAACACAAACCCAACTAACAATAAAACCCTAGACAAGAGGGAGAAAGGAACCTTCAGAGTTAACTCTTCAAGATAATCAGATGCCTAGGTATTAATAAAAATTACAAGTGATACCAGGAAACAGGAAGATATTGGTCATTCAAGAGAACAAACTAAAACTTCAGATGAGATTAAAAAGTAGAAACAGGGAAACGGACTTTGGCCCAGTGGTTAGGGCGTCCGTCTACCATATGGGAGGTCCGCGGTTCAAACCCCGGGCCTCCTTGACCCGTGTGGAGCTGGCCATGCGCAGTGCTGATGTGCGCAAGGAGTGCCGTGCCACGCAAGGGTGTCCCCCGCGTGGGGGAGCCCCACGCGCAAGGAGTGCGCCCGTGAGGAAAGCCGCCCAGCGTGAAAAGAAAGTGCAGCCTGCCCAGGAATGGCGCCGCCCACACTTCCTGTGCCGCTGACGACAACAGAAGCGGACAAAGAAACAAAAAGCAGACAAAGAAACAAGACGCAACAAATAGACACCAAGAACAGACAACCAGGGGAGGGGGGGAAATTAAATAAATAAATAAATCTTAAAAAAAAAAAAAAAAAAAAAAGTAGAAACAACTAATCAAAGCTGTTCAAACAAATTTAAATCAATTCAGGGAGAGAAGCGGCTGTGGCTCAATCACATGGGGTCCTGTCTACCTTACCGGAGGCCCTGGGTTCGCATCCTGAGGCCTCCTCATGAAGGCAGGGTCACCCGCATACTATGGAGAGCCTCCCCAGCCTGCAAGTGCCGCGGAGAGCCAAATATACACTATGGATGTGGTAACAATCAGGTTATTAACTGTAACAAATGTTACACTACAGTGTGGTGTGTTAACAGAGGGGTGTTGTTTGGGAATTCTGCACATGTGCACAATTGTTTTATCAGTTTACAACTTCTGTCATAAAAAATATATTTAAAAAATAATAATAGGGTGGGCTGGGGAAAAAAAACACGAAATAAAAGATAAGGACTATAACTAGCAGTAAGATTTTGACAATATTCTTTCATAATTTGTAACAAACGTGTCACGAGAATGCAAGTTGTTAGTGGACTGTTGATGTATGAGACCCCTATGTGATGTTATGCATGGGACTGCTTTGTAAGTTCACAACTTGTACCATACACTTATTTTTTTATGTATGTTCATATATAAATGATATAAAGATAATAATAATAGGGTGGGTAGGGGGAAATTTGTTGGTTAGTAGTAATATTTTGACAATGCTCTTTAATCATTAAAAAGGTTTAACAACAATGCAAGGTATTGGTAGTAGGATGAGTTATGAGAGTCGTGTATGATGTTATATGTTTGTTTTGTAATTTCACAACAATTACTATACACTTATTTATTGTTTACATATGAGTGACATATTTCAATAAATTTTTAAAAAAGGAAAAAAATCCCCCCAAAAAACACAAAATAAACAAAACTTATGGTGAGCAATGAAAGCACGGCTAAGAAAGAAATTTATAGCATTAAATGCCTATATTAAAAAAAAGCTAAAATCAAAGACTTAACTGCACACCTGGAGGAACTAGAGAAAGAACAGCAAACTAACCTAAAAGCAAGCAGAAGGAAAGAAATAACAAAGATTCAGGCAGAAATGAATAAAATCAAGAATAAAAACACAATAGAGAGAATTAACAAAACCAAAAGTTGGTTCTTTGAGAAGATCAATAAAATGGACTAACCCTTAGCCAAATTTATAAAAGAAAGAAGAGGCAAATAAAATCAGAAATGAGAGAGGGGACATTACTACTGATCCCACTATTGTGGAGGATCCTATGAACAACTACATGCTAACAAATTAGACAACCTAGATGAAATGGACAAATTTCTAGAAACACACAAACAACCTACACTGACTTAAGAAATAGAAGACTTCAATAAACCAATCACAAGTGAAGAGATTGAATCAATCATCAAAATCTTCCCAACAGAAGGGTACACACAGGGCAGGCTTCTATGGAATATGAACGTGTTCAGGTTGTCATAGGGTAATATCTCAGTGGATGGAGACACACACAATAACCAACAAAATATTAAACTCCCATCCTGGGCTGTCTGGCTGTATTCTCAAATAGAATGGCAAGAATCTCTAGAGCACATAGGTAGTGCCTAATAAAAGGAAAACTAACCAATATGCCAAGCCTTTGATATTAATGCTTGAACCTTACTCTTGTAAAATTGAAACTTAGCCTAATAACAACTAAAGCCAAAGAGTACCTCCTGAAAACACCCTTGTTACTCAAATGTTGCCTCTCTCTAAGCCAAACTCAGCAATAAATCAACTACCTTTCTCCTAGTGTGGGACATGACTCCTGGGGTTGAGCTTCCCTTGGCATGGAGGAATTAATACCAAGAGCCAATCAGTGATGCATTTGGAAAAGACCTTAAACAAAAGGGGGAAACATTAAATACAAAAGAGTTTTACTGGGTAAGATTTCAAAGTGAGTTGGGAGGTTACACTTATGCACATCTCAGGAAGATCTCACTAACTGCCACAGTAAACAGAGTTCAAACAGGGGTGTTCACAGGGCCTCTAAAGACATTTGGATATGACAGGCAAGGTACACAAAACCATGAGGCAGGACCCAACAGTAGGCCTTACCATGGAATATATGATAACCTGTTTCCCCAATGTAACAGAGTTAGACTCATTTATAATATTCCTACATATGATTCTTCTAGCCCTTTTATTTGAACCTAAAATTGGCATTATCCATATTAAATATGTGTCCCAGAGACTCAAATCTTTGGTCTGTTCATATGCCAGTTAAACCCTGAATCTCAGTGGGCTTGTGGCCAACACCTACTCTTCAGTTCATCGGACTTGCCCAAGACAACTAAAAAGATGATGATGATGGACAACCCCATCCCAAAAAACAAAAGAGTACCTACAACTTCAAGCAAAACATTTCCATCTGCCCCGTAAGATCTAAGCCCTGTCATAATCTGAAGCGGAGTGGGCATGACTATCCCAAAGTCCTCACTGCTGGAGAATGAACAAACATAAGGGAGAATGCAACCATGGACCAAAGAAGACTTATTATTGTTATTATATTAATGGAAGAACTTGTAACATTGACATAAAAGAGTTGGGGTAGGGGGTTGAATAGATGGAATATAGGGCATTTTTAGGGCATTGGAATACTTCTGCATATCGCAATGACAGATACAGGCCATTACACATTTTTGTCAAAACCTTTAAAAGTGTCCAGTGCAAAGTATAAACCATAATGTAAACTATAGACCACGGTTAGTAGCAGTGCTCCAATATTTGTCCATCAATTGAATGAACTGATTACACAATAATGTAAGATGTTATTAATGGGGGGAAATGTGGGAATGCCCTATATTCTCAATTTAACTTTTATGTAATCTGAAACTTCTCTAAAAATAAAGTTTATTATATGAAAAAACAAAACAAAACAAAAAAAAACCTCCCAACAAAGAAAAGCCTAGGACAAGATGGCTTCACAGGTCAATTCTATCAATCATTCTAAAATAAATTAATACCAATCCTGCTCAAACTCTTCCAAAAAAATTGAAGAGGAGGGAATACTACCTTATTCTATGAAACAAATATCACCCTATTACCAAGGCCAGATAAAGATGCCACAAGAAAGGAAAATTACAAGCCAACTTCTCTAATGAATAAAAATGCAATACTCCTCAACAACATATTTGCTAATTGAACCCAAAAGCAAAGTAAAAGAATTGCACACTATGGTCAAGCAGGTTTTATGCCAGGTTTGCCAGCGTGATTCAACACAAGAAAATCAATTAATGTAATACACTATATTAACATATCAAAGGTGAAAAAAATATATGATCATCTTAATTGATGCAGAAAAGAGATTTGACAAAAGCCAGCATCCTTTCTTTGATAAAAACATTTTGAGAGATAGGAATAGAAGAAAACTAACTCAACACGATAAAGGGCAAAAATGAAAAACCCACAGGAAACATCCTATTCAGTGGTGAAAGAATAAGCTTTCCCTCTATCAACTGGAACAAGACAAGCATACCCACTGTCACCACTGTTATTCAACATCGTGCTAGAAGTTATAGCTACAGCAGTTGACAAGAAAAAGAAAGACATCTAAATCAGAAAGAAGTAAAACTTTCACTATTGCAGATGACATAATCCCATATATAAAGTCCAGAAAAATTGATAACAAAGCTACTAGAGCTAAAAAAAAAAAAGTTCAGCAAAGTGGCAGGATACAAGACCAACATGCAAAAACCAGTTGTGTTTCTATATACTAGAAATGAGTAATCTGAGGAGAAAGTCAAGAAAAATTCCACTTCTGATAGCAACTAAAAGAGCCAAATATCTAAGAATAAACTTAAAAAAGGATTTAAAGGACTCCTACTCAGAAAACAAAAAAATATTGTAAAAAGAAATCAAAGAAGACCTAAATAAATGGAAGGACATTCCATGTTCATGGTTTGGAAGACTAAATATTGTTAAGATGTCAATTCTACCCAAATTGATTTACAGATTCAATACAATCCCAATCAAAATTCCAACAGTCTGCATTATTCACAATTGCCAAAAGATGGATACAATCCAAATGTCCATCAACTGATGAATGGATAAACAAAATTTGGTATATACATATGATGGACTATTATTCAGCTATAAGAAGGAATGAAGCCCTGATGCAAGAGATGACATGGATAAACCTTGAGGACATTATGATGAGTGAAATAAGCCAGACAGAAAAGGACAAATATTGTACGACCTCACTAATATAAACTAATTATAATGAGCCAACTCATGGAGTTGAAACATAGAATATAGGTTACCCAGGAGGTAGAATGAGAATAGATAATGGGGAAGTAATGCTTAATTTGTGCAGAATATTTAATAAGGTTGATTGTACAAGTCTGGAAATAGAGGTGATAGTAATGCATTATTGTGAGTGTAATTAACAGCACTAAATTATGGGTGTGATTGTGGTTGAAAGGGGAAGTAGCATCATGTGAGTCACTAGAAGGAAAGCTAGAGGATGGAACATGGGACTATGTAACATAGTGAACCCTGTTGTGGATGATGAATGTGATTAATAGTGCAAATATAAGAATGTTCTCCCATGAACTAGAACATATGGCACCATTACAAGGTGTTAACAATAGGGTGGTATATAGGAAAAAATACACCTAATGCAAACTATGGACCATGTGTATATAATGGGGGGTGGGAAAAAGGGCAATGGGTTTATTTTTTGAAGCAATGAAAATGTTCTAAAATTGATGAATGCAGAACTCTATGATTATACTGAGAGTCACTGACTCACTGACTATTCATTTTGGATGGATTGTATGGAGTGTGAATAAAACTACTTTAAAAAAATGTTAAGAATTGATAGAATGCCTACTGTTTGTCAAACATAAAGTCAACCCACTTTCTGTATTTAGTTTGTGCAATCTTTTGAGCTACCTATCATTATCACTTCCTTTTCACAGCTAAGGAAACTAAGCTCAAAACCAAAGATGACTTGCCCAAAGTCACATACATACTAAGGGGCAGAGTTAGGATGTACACTCGGGTCTGCATGATGAGTACTATGTATGTTCATAACTACCATGCTTTGCTGCCTCTGCTCATTCAAGGTGTGATGGTTGGGCTGTGTCAACTCAGTCAGGTAATTGTGCCCAGTTGTTTGGTCAAGCAAGCACTGGGCTAACTATAATGCAAGGACATTTATGGACTTTAATCATTAGTGAGTTTACTGCATAGATGGCTGATTACTTCTACAATCAACCAGGGAGATTGCCTTCAGCAACGAGTGACATTTATCCAGTAAGTTGAATGCCTTAAAGAAGGAAGTGATTTCAGCATTCAGAGAGACTTTCCCAGCTGTCTTTGGACAGTCATCGTCTTCCAGGAACTCATAAAAGACCTTCATCAGACTTTCATCTGAGCCCCTGGTTTGCAACCTGCCTGCGGAATCTGGACTTGTGCATACCCATGGTCACATGGGAGAATTTTATAAAATCTCATACTTTTCACAGATTATCTCCTGTTGATTCTGTTTCTCTAGAGAACCTGACAAATACACAAGGGAAGGTCAGGCTTGTTGCAACTGGAGAGACTCTTAGGGTATTTTTTTTTTCCTTAGGAGTCTTAAGAAAACACAGGGGCAAAATATTCCAACAGCCTACAAAATCCTCTCAGAGATAAGTCCTTTGGTTGGCAAACATTTTACCAGCACACTGATGATTTTGTAAACCTAACAGGCCTATATGGAGAACAACAGCAGTACAATATTGAAGCTATTGGTTATAAATTTTTACTTTTACTACCTTCTTAAATCTCGAGTCTGACCTTTAGACTCAGCTTCATTTTTTCTCCATTTGAGACACATGGGCTAATCTGTCTGACAAATATGTGATGAAAGAATGAATTGGTATGAAAAGTGAGCAGCACCTTGTCCTATGAATAACTGTTATTTGTCATTTTCAAAAACCATGGGATTCTTGAACAGAGCAGAAATTCTGGATCCTGCAGGATTGCAGATTAAGAGATCTGATAACCCAAAACAAAAAGACATGGGAAGGGTGACAATAATAGAATTTGGTTATCAGGATGTCAAAAATAACAATAGTCATGCTGGCTTCAGGAGTTTGTGGCCTATGCAGTCACAAGGGACCCTGCACTTGGTTTAATGCTAGGCTGCACAGTCTTGATATTCTTAATTTTGTCTTTGAACCTGTGTTTAGCAAATGAAGCCCAATGGGACAATGGGGCATGTATATGAGCAGAGGAGATACGTGCAATAGGTGTTGCCATTCCTTGCTGCTCCTCCATTTGCACATAGCATTTGTGTGGTCCAATGGACAAAGAATTCCAGTGGGTTCACAATGAGTGGTAATTCAGGGACACTCAGAGCAAGTACAAGCAAAGCATGTTACATATTTGAATGAATAAGTGGGGACGCCGACAGTCCCAAGAGACCCACACTTTCCAATGGAACCAGAATTTAGTTCAAACATAGAAGGCAATGATGTCCTAAGAAACGGGAACCATCAAGGAATCATATCAAATCCTTTCTTACTTGTGTTGCCTGCCCATGTTAGCCAACTGTTTACACTGAAAATGATGTTTTACCTAAAAGGAAAGGAAAAGATAGGGCAATCCATAGTTCCTTTTCCTTTTACTTGTTCCTTTTTCATCAGTAAACCAAAGATAGAGAGTGCTGGTAGAATGTGCACATATTAAGAGAACAAATAATCACAGTGGCTTAAGTCTGGTGCAGAGTTCCAATGCTTAAAATGAAATATGCATCCATGTATGAGCCACAAAACATGAACCATATACTTTTGGTGAATCTGTATATGGGCTAAATGGTCTTATGTTTGCATTTTAAATTTGCATTGCACATTTAAAGATAAACAATAAAATCCATACTACTAATAAAAACTCTTATTTTTCTTTACTTAGAATGATATTAAAATAGCAAAATTTAAAAATCATGACAAATTCAGAGACCATGGAAGAAAGAATAAAGCTTTGTATTTTACTATTTATCTATACAAATATTTAAATGTATATTTTATATAGAGATAAATATAAAAAAATATTTTAAATATATATTTAGCTACATATAAAAGCTATATATTTAAGAGTACTTTTTTCCTTTTTTTAAAAAAAAGATTTATTTATTTATTTAATTCCTCCCCCTCCCCGGGTTGTCTGTTCTCTGTGTCCGCTTCTGTTGTCTTCAGCGGCATGGGAAGTGTGGGCGGCGCCATTCCTGGGCAGGCTGCACTTTCTTTTGCGCTGGGCAGCTCTCCTTACGGAGGCGCGCTCCTTGCGCGTGGGGCTCCCCTACGCGGGGGATACCCCTGCGTGGCGCGGCACTCCTTGCACACATCAGCACTGCGCATGGGCCAGCTCCACACGGATCAAGGAGGCCCAGGGTTTGAACCGCGGACCTCCCATGTGGTAGACGGTCGCCCTAACCACTGGGCCAAGTCCGTTTCCCACTTTTTTCCTTTTTTGAACAAGGGGCCCCACATTTTCATTCTGCACTGGGCCCTGCAAATTATATAGCTGGCCTTGACAACAACAGATAGAAGGATGAAATTATTGGCTTATTATCTCTTTCCAGTCAAACCTCTAATCAAGAGGTAAAAGACTACTAGGTAACTCAGTAATAAGGGATCATTATTGTATGGAATCTTTGGAAACTTTGAACCTTGGTTCGGATAAATGACTTATCTTTTATAACTTCCTGAGACCCAACCCTGCCACTTGCCACAGCTCTTGTAACTGGGCTCCTTTTTGGTTACCTGTTCCTGAATCCTTACCTTTATAACCTGCCTAATATTTTAAGCCCTTAGTATTTGGAGGCCCTCCCTTGTTCCAGGACAGGGTTTCTCAATCTGAACATTAATGTCATTTGGGGCAAGATAATCCTTTGTTGTGGAGGGCTGTCTTGTGCATTGCAGGATGTTTAGCAGCATCCTTGGCCTCTACCCACTACATCCAGTAGCAAACCTGCCCCAAACCCCAAGTTGTGACAACAAAAAATGTCTCCAGACATTGTCAAATGTCTTCTAGAGGAACAAAATTGCCCCTGGTTGACAGCCACTGCTATAGGGTTAAGCCAAGTATCCGTCCAAGGGCCTTCTGTCCAGACCCCCATTACCTCATTTTTAATTGCCTCCATCACCTCTACACTCCATTTGTTTCCTCATACTCCTTGTTGACGCTTTTCACCACTGGCCATGAACTCCTGGCCTATCACCTACGCCTACATCAGGATGGGAGACACCATGGGCCCATCTGAACTTCCTCCTATCACTTTCTACATACTCACAGCCCTCCTCCCATCAACACATTAGTTTCCCTCAGTCTGTCCCTTCTCATAGACTACTTAACTCCCAGCTCGATTCTGTTTTAATTTGCTGGGCTGCTCAAATCAGAGGCCATAAAATGTGTTGGATTTTAACAATGAGAATTAGCATATAAGCTCAGTTTTGAGACTGAGAAAAACATCCAAATCAAAGTATCATCAGGCAATGCTTTCTTCCCAAAGACCGGTTACCAGTGATCCTGGGTTCTTCTGACACACGGCAAGGAACATGGTGGCACCTGCTGGTCTCTTCCTTCTCTTCTGGGTTTTGTTACTTTCAGCTACTTGCTTCCATGGCGTTCTCTCTCTTTGAATATCATTCTTTCATACAGTGCTCCAGTAAGAGCATTAAGACCCACCCTGGGCAACACACTAACTGAAGTAACATTAGGAAAAGGTCCTACTTACGAGAGGTTTATACCCACAGGAATGGATTATCTTTAAGAACACGATTTTCTGGATTACATACAATTTCAAACCATCACGATCCACCTTCTGGACCCCTCAAAAAACATGTTCTTTCCATATGCAAAATACATTCATTCAGTCACAATATCCAAAAGTCTTCAATCATTTCAGAAACAATATTTAGTACAAAGACTCATCAAAATCAGTTTCAAGTGTAGTCTGTCCTGGGGCACAATTTCCCTCAAGCTGTGGACCTATGAAACCTAGAGAATAAGTTCTTTTTCAAAACACAAAGGAGGGACAGTCATAGAATAAACGTTTCCAATTCCATAGGGAGAAATTGAAGAACAGGGACCAGGGATGCTAAACAATTCCAAAACCCTATAGTGCATACTCTGTTGGATTTCAAGGTCTGAAAGTTATCTAGATTGTATTTTGTCCTCCAGCCCTGATGGAGCAGCAGCCCCATCCTTTGCAAGTACTTGTGTAGCAGCCATGCTCTCCCCAAACACTGGGGTAAAGGCTTAAACCTCTTTAAGCACTGGGGTGACAGCCAGACTCTTGGCTCCATCCTTGTCAAGCACTAAGGTAGTGGCCAGGCTCTCTGTAATAACCCAGGTATCTAAGAAGACTAGGACAGCACTCTTACTGAACAACACAGGGTGGAAGGCCTGCCCTCTCCAAGCTCTGGGTATACTTACGCTTTTCATACACATGGGTGGGTCTACTCTCATGGCCTGAGAAGATGTCTTTGGTCCAGACTGCAGCAGCTTCCATGGTCCTGCCCTCAAAGTGATTCTTCCTTCAATCTGTCCCTTTTGGTCCAGGCTCACAGTGGTTCCTTTCATACAGCTCTTGCAAAAAACTTGTTGGTTTCACATATAGTACACAGGGGTACAAACCATCAGACAAAAGAACCTGACATAAATCTTTTCCAGATAACTGCATTTTCAATCCTGACTTGCAATGACTGACTGGAACCATGTTCAGGTAAACACTCACATGGAGGACTATTCTCTGTGGACTCACTTTTTGGAAGCTCAGAATTTGCCAAACCATCACTTCTGATTTCTTTGTGCCCAGGAATTCAGTTCTCAGCTTATCCCTTTCTTCTCGCATTTTACTAAAGGTGCAAGGAGAAACCAGGCAGCACTCCACATTTAGTTTGGAAAATTCCTCAGCTAAATATCCAAGCTTATCACTTTCAAATTCTTCCTTCCATCTGACAAGAGGACTCAATTTTGCCAAATTCTTTGCCACTTTAAAATAAGGATCACTTTTCTTCCAGTATGAAATGACACATTCAGCAATGCTGTTTAAGGCCTCACTGCAAGTATTTCTACCAACAGTCTTTTCAAAGCAATATAAACTTTTTCTATTAAACACCTCACAACTCTTTTAGGCTCTACTCATTACCCAATTACAAAGCCTTTTTAACATTTTTGTTATTTGCAATAGCAGCACCTACTTTACAGGTTCCAAAATGTATTAGTTTGCTAAGCTGCTCAAAGCAGATACTATAAAATGGACTGACTTTTAACAATGGGAATTTATTAGCTTATAAGCTCACAGTTTTGAGACTAAGAAAAGTGTCTAAATGAGGGTATCATCAAGGTGATGCTTTCTTCCCAAAGCCTGGCTGCTGGTAATCCTGGCCTCCCCTGCCTCTGTGGCAAGGCACATTCCAATGTCTGCTGGTCTCTCCGTTCCCTTCCAGGTTTTGTTGCTTTCTGCTTCTTGCTTCTGTGGCTCTCTCCATTTGAATTTCATTCTCTTATAAAGGACTCTGGTAAGAGGATTAAGACCCACTGTGATGGTCAGGCTATTGTGTCAACTCGGCCAGGTAATTGTGCCCAGTTGTTTTGGTCAAGCAAACGCTGGGCTAAATGTAATACAAGGACATTTATGGACTTTAGTCACCACTGACTTTACTGCAGTGGTAAATCATAAAGAACTGGTTATAATTACATCAATCAGGGAGACTGCCATCAGCAAGGAGTGACGCTTAACCTAATCAGTTGAATGCCTTAAAAGGGGAAGTGATTCCAACATTGAGTGAGAATTTCCCAGCTGGTCTTTGGACAGCCAACATCTCCCAGAACTGGTCCAGAACCTTCACTGGACTTTCACTGCAGCTCCAGGTTGCAGCCTGCCTGTGGAACCTAGACTTGTGCATCCCCACAGCTGCGTAAGAGACTCTTATAGAATCACATACTATTGACAGATATCTGTTGTTGATTCTGTTTCCCTCGAGAGCCCTAATACACCCATCCTGGGCCACACATTAACTTTAGTAACATTGAAAGGTCCTGGCGGTGGACTTGGCCCAGTGGTTAGGGCATCCATCTACCACATGGGAAGTCCGTGGTTCAAATCCCGGGCCTCCTTGACCCATGTGGAGCTGGCCCATGCGCAGTGCTGATGCGCGCAAGGAGTGCCCTGCCATGCAGGGGTGTCCCCCACGTAGGGGAGCCCCATGCACAAGGAGTGCACCCCATAAGGAGAGCTGCCCAGCAAGGAAGAAAGTGCAGCCTGCCCAGGAATGGCACCACACACACGGAGAGCTGACACAAGATGACGCAACAAAAAGAAACACAGATTCCTGTGTCGCTGACAGCAACAAAAGAGGACAAAGACGACGCAGCAAATAGACACAGAAAACAGACAACGGGGGGCAGGGGGGATAAATAAATAAATAAATAAATCTTTTTTTTTTAAGTTAAAAAAAAGGTCCTACTTATAATAGGTTTACACACAAAAGAACAGATTATCTTTAAGAATATGAATACAGGTTCAAACCACCACACCCTCCAAAAGGCCACTCAGCCTCCTGCCACCATGTGCAAATAACCAGGGATCACAGAAGACCAAGGGTATTCAGCTGGAAATTGAGAAAAAGGTTTTACATCAAGCCAGTCCCAATAGTTCTCCCAGTGTCCAAGACTGCATAAAGGGCTTTCCTGGGAGAAAAAACATGCAGATAGGACAAGTGGTGTAACTGATATATTTTCATAGTACATCTCTGTATGGCACAGGCTCTGGCAATGACTTACAAATTATGAATACCTGTGTTCTTTGGCATTTTGGAAGACAAAGATAATGACTTAGGTTTGATAGATGTTTTAATTTTTAATAAACATGGCACTTCATATACAGTCTTATTTTATTCCATGTGAGGGACTCAGGAAAAGAATTTTTAATATAATTACTATTGTTAGTATTCTCATGATTAAAGTAGTGTTGCTTTTAATGTTCTCAACCTAGGTAATCATTACATGGGTATTCATTTTATACTCATTCATTAAACTGCATGTGTGATTTATGTACTTTTGCATATGATATATTATGCAACAAAAAGAAAAAATGGTAATGTTCATTGTAAGAAATCTGAAAAGATTAAAATCTTCCCTAATCTTATCAGAGAAAACTATTGCTAACCACCTGACGCTTTTCCTTCTGTGTCTTTATAAAGTTGGAATCATACTTTCTTTGTTGTTTTGTGTCTTTTTAAAAAACTCTAGCTATCATATTTTTATATATCAATAAAAATTCAACATAGAATTTCTTAATCAGGATAAACCAGAGTTTATTTAACAAATTCCCTACTGTTGGATACTTAAGTTGTTTCTAATTTATTTCAGAAATTACCAGAGGTTACTTATCTCTATTTCATGAAAAAGGAACAGCTCATGGAAATTAATGATCCGCTAGTAGTGTGCTGTGGAGCCAGTATAAGCTGCATTCACTGAGTTTCATGGCTAAGTTCCTCACCATACACTGCTCTGTTCTTCCTCTGATCACAAGCATTTAGCATGACAAATTAAAGGAAATAATAGTGAAAGACAATCCACTCACTACCCTTTCCCATGAACTCTCTTTCACCCCATAAAGGGGCACAGTCCACCAAGTTCAGGGTTAAATCAGGAAGGATACATTTCTGTGGTACCCAGTCTACAGATGAAGCAGTAACCATCACTGTTAGTCTGAGGTGTCCTGCCTGGCCCAGAAAGTTACTTAGGAGATCAGGGAAGAAGAATAAACTTTTCAAAGATGCAAGGTTGTAAGGTTTGAGGTTAGTAGGGGGGTTCCATAAAATTTAGTGAGAATAAAAGCTCTGTTTGACATAGAACAAGGTGTGGTTTTCCTTCCTGCCCCCAGAGGTGGCTGGGAAAGTTGATCTGACAAACTAGTGGGAAACACTTCTCAGTCAAAATAGAATCATCTTAGGCATGATTCAGAAAATGAATCCAACTATTCTCTGTCCTCTTCCCTAACCCCCACAACTCCCACCCCAGTTCAACGAAGAAGGAAACCATAGAAGGAAAGACACTCACAAACAAAACACTAGCCACAAAAATGAAAGCCTAGAGTAGCTAGCCAAGCAAAAAGCTGTGGTCCCAGTACACAGTTTAGCTGTTTCCTAACAGGTTGAAACATCACTGGCACCATTCAAAAATGTGAATGCCACTGGGTGGCAATAAAAATTATGAGCTGTTGGCGGTCTTATATAGAAAAAAAAAAGTCTTAGTCATCCTCTGGTTTGGTGGGTGGTCTGACTGTTCTCTTTTTGGCAAGGCCACATCCATTCATTTATACTCCTTACTAAACTGAAGTGGCCAAAAACCTAGGTTTGAGAAGATGACCTTCCCTCACGCAGAACCACAATTAAAACTCTCCAGACTTAAGAGATTCTATCCTATATTTAAGGACCCAGAGACAGTGATTCCAAAACTTACTGGAAAACGTGAAAATATTTAGCTACTCTTTACTGGGAAATCCCTCACATCTCCCCAATTCAGTTTTAACCTAATCCCTGATTTGGGGAAAAAAAAATTCATTTCTCATATAACTTAAGATATAGTCAACATGACATGACAAATTTTACTCTGGGGTATCCTTAGTAGGCAGAGGGGCATTCAAAGAGCTAGAAAGCCAGCCATCTTCCAGAGCTGCTGAAGCCAAGGTGCCTGTGACTGCCTACCGCATCTGTGGATATAAAGCCAAACAACAGCATTCTCAAAAGCAGGTGTTCCCATGGCCCTCACTGCTCTGCAAAGGAGCTGCTCTACATGGGCAGCTCCTGGTCCTCCCAGTAACAACAGGGACTGATCTATTTGATGATGAATTATTTTCCTGAGCAACACTGGAAAGGCCAGCTAGGAAATCATAATTAAAAAGTCTTTCTGGCACTGGAACCCTAGCGCAAACTTTCTTCTGGATCAAAAAAGCCAGCTCTTACTAACACAGGTATGAGACATAGTTTTATTTATAAGCTTTGTATGCCTTTATGAGGAAGACTGTATATGGGTATAAGCAGAAGAGGGGATAAGACCACCAGGAAGCATTTATCATTATGCAAGCAAGACAACTATTTTATACTTTCATTTAAAATAAATGATAGATTCTTGAGCTAGGGATTCTTGTAGAAATCATCTGAAATATTATATAGCTCTAATGTTTGGAAGCAGGACCCAGAGAAAGGTCTCTTTGCTGCTTTAAGTTGAAAAGGTAGGTCTCTAAAGATCTAGATATCTCAAAGTGGCTGTGCTAAATTTGAGCATGGGCTTTTTCATTCCTGGACTGCCTTCCTTCGGAAGTGTCATGGGACAAAAAGCAAAATCAAAAACAAACAAAGGCAAAAACCAGGAAAAGAGAGAAATAAATTAGAGACTCAGAAAACACCAAAATGAACAATTTCCAAATCACTAGGAGTTGAGGATAATCATCCAGTTATATATCAATGGAATTACTATGTTTTAACTTTCTAGATCCTCAATCTTCCAAAATTATCCTCTTACAGCTTTTAGCTTACAATTTATAAATAGGTGTCCTTTTAATGCTTTGAATAAATTGAGATTTTAAGATATTAGCATATTTAAAAGTTCTGAAAACTGGTTAATACTCTGATAACACTTTTCATTATATTTATAATACATAAAGTATTATAATGCCCTGGGCCTGTAGGTCTTTGGTATTTAGAGTGTAGAGCTCTGGTTTTTATAGTTTTTACAAGGACAATGACTATTTCAACTTCTTTAATATATTGGGAGGGTCCCAAATATGATGATAAATGTTTCTTTTCTATCTTTTTTTTTTGGCCGGGGCGGGGGCGGGGGGGGGGGGAGATCCTATTCAGACTACCCTCAGCAGCTGCAAAAAAAAAAAAAAAAAAAAATGGAGGAAGGAATGATGGGTTGGTCTAATGGATACACTGCCAGGTGTATGAAGTACTTTCTGCCTGTGCTCAGTGTGTTATTAAACAAGTATTTCTGTGCCTCAACACTCAAAGTAGCAAATGGCAAATAGAAAAATATGCCACAAAGCCTACTATTGTGGAAAGTCAAGGAGCAACCTTTCAATTATCAATTTTCTATTCTCAATAAATACAGAGGCTTTCTTCCATGCTATAGAATTAATTTTTTTGAATTCCCAACCAGCAAATTCTAGACCAGCAGTAGGTAAGATAATCACTAATGAACCCTTCAACTCTTGATTTAGAATACAACCACTGAGGCAACTCTGTTCCAAAAGGTCTGACTTTCCCACATAACTCATTTTGTGAAACCTATTCCCCAAGTTCTTGACACAAAGAACTCCAAGGTCATTTAAATTCTATGAGGTCCTCTTACCTCCTTCCAGCCATTAAAATTATTTAAAAAAATATATAGTAATCGAAGAATTTTTCCTGCTAGATTTTTATTAAAAACAGTAATTTAAACTTATAAATGCCAGACTGTGTTATACCGGATAATTTCCCTTATTTATCAGATTCCTGGCCTTAAAGATAAATATCAGGAGAAGACTGTGGTTAACAGTGTAAGAATGTTCTACTTTTACAAAGTGTTAAGAATACGGTGATGCAAAGAAAAAATACAACTAATATAACTTACGGATTGTAAGTAATATTGTAATATTTTTGCAGCAATGGCAAAGAAGATGTATCAATTCTAAGGGACAATAACAAGGGGTAAAAGGGGATATGAGATTTTTGCTTTTGGAGTAATGAAAACATTCTAAAATTGAGGTGATGACAGCACAACTCTGTGATGACTATGAGAGCCACTAAGTATATATTTTGAATGGATTGTACTAAGCATGGGACTATTTAACACAATGAATCCTGTGGTGGAAGATGGACTGGATCTTTATCTTTAACAGAATAAATATGAGAACATTCTCTCATGAACTATAACAAGTATATAATACTAAAACAGGGTGTTAATAAATGGGTAGGCTGGGGGAAAAATATATCACATGTAAGATACAGGCTATAGTTACTAGTAATATTTTGACGATGCTCTTTCATAGTTTGTAACAAATGTTTCACAACAATGCTAGGTGGTGGTGGTGGGGTAATATATGTGAGCCCTGTATAATGATATGCATGTTTGTTTTTTAAGTTCACAACTTTTTTTTTTCTTGAGGGCTCAAACGCAGGACCTTGTACACAGGAAGCAGGCACTCAACCTCTTGAGCTACATCCACACCCCAAGTTCACAACTTTTACTACACACTTCTTGTTTATGGATGTTCATGTATGAATGATAAACTTCAATTTTAAAAAAAGTTAAAAAACAAAAAAGATTCATGTTAGGAGGGGAAAGAAAGAAAGAAGTTGGGGTCATTCCTTGAAGATTCAACACCCTAGAGAAAGTAAAGCACAAAATCAACTACTGATTAGACACTAGTAATTATAATGAATGATGGGGTCCATAGTCCAAACAAGCAATTAGGGTTGGGTTGATACAAGAAGTATAAACAACTAATGAATGGGCTAACTGCTCTCCTGAATGGAGACTCTGTCCTCTCTGGATGCTAGTTCTCACACAGACTCTGTGACAGTCGGTCTATCCCTAAATCTATGGCAACTCAACTCCCATGCCACTTATGCCCATGTACAGTGACACTAGTGCAGATTTATGTTTTATGAGTTTATTTCTTCCTCTGGGCAATTTTAAGCAAAAAATTCAAACTGCTTTAGTACCCACTGTGAAAGTAAAATAAGGCCTACAATTGCATACCTTGGGATTTGGAATTAGCCAAGAATATGATCTCTCATTGAGATCACTAGCAAAGTTGTGGCATGTTAAAATCCCTAGACAGCACTGGGGGGTTGCGTTGTGAAGGATCCTTCATAAAAAGTCCACATATGTCCATACTTTGCCTTTGACATCAGAAATTTATCATCTTTTGGTTTTTAATTTATATATTATTATAAATATTCTTTTTGAGATCTTCCAAAGTAAAGGAGCACAATTCCCCCAGTCTAGGGACCATCTGCCCTGAGATATCACTCATCCCATCCCACAGAGGTACAAGTTCTAGACATACCTGGGTTCAAATCTTGGCTCTTTCACTTACCAAGAAAGCCCTTGGACAAATTAATCTCTGAACCACTGTTTCCTCCTCTGTAGAACGAGAATAATAATAATACTTATACCTCATAGATGGTTACGAGAATTCTATGAATAATAACATATCTAAAGCTCTTAACCCAAAGTCTAACTCACAGAAAACTCAGTAAATGTCAACTGTTTCACTCCTGGTACTTGCGGAGGTTATTAGAATTCTCTACACAGGTCACTTGTAATCTAGGAACTCTTCTTCCAATGACCACTCTCATCTACCCAGACTTTTCCAACAAGAAGAAAAGCATGGGCCATCATGAATTCAGTCAACCAAAGATAAGCAAACCATCACACCATCTGAATACATATATTTACTGTGAAATGTATACAAGTCAATGCACATTCTCTACTATTTATAGCTTTTTATTATAAAAGTAAATATATATATGTAGAAATTAGAAAATGAAGTATACTGACAATTCTATCATCCAAAGATAACTACTGTTAACAATTTGATGAATGTTATTACAGTCAGAGGTATCTACAAAAACAAGATCATACTATTAACTATTTTTCCGCAATCTTTTTCACTAGTATATTGTACATATCGTTCCATATTATTAAATATTCTTCTACAATATTACTTTTAATGACTGCAAAGAGTTTCCTGGCATGGTTGGGCAATAAACTATTTAACTCCTTGGAGCCTTTTCTCTTTCTCACAAATTGTGTATATTTAGGATGTAGCAGAATGAACATGTATATTTACAAACCCTGCTCTCAATCACCAAGCCACATGTAGGAATAGTACTGTTGCGTGATGAAGTAAAAAGTATTACCTAACAAACTTGCAGACTGATTCTCTTAATTAGAGAAAAACATTTAAATTAATTAATGTACTTATTTTCTGTACATTCTAAGACTGGAAGCAGATGGTTCATACACTACTTCCCCTTTTTATTTCAATGCAGGTGAAATATTTTTTTCACTTTCATTTTAAAGAGAAATCCAATTTTTTCAATGAAATGAAATTAATCAGAATGTACTTTATACATGTTCCCTAGGACCTGAAGATAGTAGAGCATTTAAAACTTAAAAAAAATAAGATCTTCAAGAGGGAGAATGAAGATTTACTATTCTTTATTTCTGCATTCAACAGAGAGCTGAAAATGGAGGGGGGGGGGGTATACAAATCTAAACCTTATCCTATATATTTTAATTAATTAATACTGTTAAAGAACCAAAGACCTTGTATGAGGAAAAGTCTAACTATTTCTATTTACACTGTACCTCTCAAAGGGCTTTTTTCTTTTTAAGATTTATTTTATTTATCTTTCCCCACCCCCTTAAAGTTTGCACTTGCTGTGTCTATTCATCTTCTGTTTCTTTAGGAGGCACTAGGAACCGAACCCAGGACCTATGATGTGGAAGGGAGGCACCTAATCACTTGAGCCTTCTCCATTCCCTCCTTTGTTGTCTCTCCTTACGTTTTTCCTCGTGTCTCTTGTTGAGTCATCTTGCTGCATCAGCTTGCCTTGCCCGCCCATTGCACCAACCCACCATCTTACTCGTCCTCTTTAGGAGGCACTGGGAACCTCTGCTTCCTGCTTTGTTGGGTGTCTCATTATGTTTCTCTTTTTGTGTCTCTTGTTGGATCATCTTGTTGTATCAGTTTGCCGTGCCTGCTCATCACACCAGCTCAATGTCTTCTTCAGGAAGCACTGGGAACCGAACCAGGGACTTTCCATGTGGTAGGCGGAAGCCCAACTGCTTGAGCCACATCTGCTTCCCTCAAAGGGTTCTTGTAAAACTGACAATCATGAGTCTAAGAATTACCTTTCCAACACCAATCATTCACCTCTGGAAACACATACAGTCATGGCTTCCATGTCTAGCACTGTTCTCTCTGGTGGTAGAGATGACTGATATTATCCTGAGGACTGTCAAGTACTTGCAGGAGGTAATCTCTTCTTTAAAAGGATTGTTCTGCCCATCCCTACCCACCCCTTTAAATCTGTGTCTCTTCTTCCTAGCTCCTCACTAATTGCCTCAAAGCATTTGTCGTCCTTCTCACAATGGGAAGACCAACATTCCTGGGAAAGACATGGTAAAGATAATACATATTATCTAGAGGGAATCAATTCATATATCCATTGTGAAAAATTAAAAATTTCTCACTTCCACTAACAAGTCATACCCTACAGGACCCATACATCTGCCACTGTGTCATACACAAATAAGACACATGCCCAATCTGAAAAGACAAGCAGGACAAAGCCATCATTTCCCACTGCTGAATAGATATTATTCTTTTTTTTAAGCAGGCACCTGGGATTGAACCCAGGACCTCATACGTGGGAAGCAGGTGCTCACCCACTGAGTTACATCCACTCCCTAGACGTTCTTCTTTTTTTTTTTTTTTTTTTTTAATTTTTTTATTTTTTATTGACTTTGTAATAATATTACATTAAAAATATATATGTGAGGTCCCATTCAACCCCACCCCCCCTCCCCCCCCCCCCAACAACACTCGTTCCCATCATCATGACACATCCATTGGATTTGGTAAGTACATCTTTGGGCACCTCTGCACCTCATATACATTGGTTCACATCATGGCCCATACTCTCCTCCATTCCATCAAGTGGGCCCTGTGAGGATTTACAATGTCCGGTGATTACCTCTGAAGCACCATCCAGGGCAGCCCCATGTCCCGAAGACGCCTCCACCTCTCATCTCTTCCTGCCTTTCCCCATACCCTATGTCCATTATGTCCACTTTTCCCAATCCAATGCCACCTCTTCTATGTGGACATTGGATTGGTTGTGTCCATTGCACCTCTATGTCAAGAGGAGGCTCAGATTCCACCTGGATGCTGGATGCAATCCTCCCATTTTCAGTTGTAATCACTCTAGGCTCCATGGTGTGGTGGTTGTCCTTCTTCAACTCCATCTTAGCTGAGTGTGGTAAGTCCAATAAATCAGATTGTAGGTGCTGGAGTCTGTTGAGGCTCAGGATCTGGCTATCACATTGTCAGTCCAGAGATTCAAATCCCCTAAATATATCTTAAACCCCAACATTAACTGCACCTCCAGCACATTAGCATGAAAGTCTTATGAAGGGAGATCCCATCTGAGTCCAGATTCATCACACATAAACACCATTTCCAAAGAGGGGCCATCTGCCCTGGTAGTTAACCCCATCGGCCATGACCATAACTCCCATGGGTCTCTTTAGCCCTCAAAGGAACCAATATCTGGGGGTTGTATCTGCTTTATCTGTCTCTCTGACTCTGCTCAGTTGTGCATGAGGGCAAACCTTCTGCCAGCCTCCAGACTCTTTTTTAGAAACTCGTAGCCATATAAACTCATTTCTCCTTTCCATTTCCCCCTTACTTTAGGTCAAACAGTATTTTAAAGTCATGGTATTTTATGTAGACATGGATATTCTGCTGATCCGCATTGAACCTTCCGTACAAGGTCATTTTCCAGTTGCATCATCAGTTGGTAGTTGATAGTGGTCCCTCGTTGCCAGGGAGGCTCATCCCCGGGTGTCATGTCCCGCGCTGGGGGGAAGGCATCGCATTTACATGCTGAGTTTGGCTTCGAGACTGGCCACATTTGAGTAACATGAAGGCTGACAGAAGGAAATTCCCAGGCACAAAGTTGCTCTAGGCCTTGTTCTTATTTTGGGTTTATCAGCTCACAAGCATAGTCATTAGCATCTGGGGCTCACTGTTGAACCCTCACTCCCTCCCGGTCCCCACCACTGTACCTGGGAGACTGTCGCTGCTCCCCTAGGGACCACGACAGAGCACCACTGGCCAGGAACCCAGTACCCCCCCTACTGTGGTTTTTAATTGTTGCCACTATGAGTATATCCAAACATTACCATGCACCCTGGACATATGTTCTGTACAGCTCCCTGTCAGTCATATATCACCTGTCATTGGTATCCCATACCAGTATCCCTCCATTGCCATTGTTGAAACACTCTGTGATCCAGAACTCCCCGAAATTTGAAGCCCAATATAATGTCATGGTCCCTTACTAGGGAATGGCATATAGCGATGAGTTTAAAGGATAGATAAAGAACTTGGATAAAGTTAGATAAAGAACTTAGATAAAGAATGTTGACTTGAAAAAATTCCACATCCTATTTTTTTCTTTTTTCTTTTCCCCCCCCCCCCTAATTATTCAGCTTTTCTTCACAGGAGTCCTAGACCACAGCAATGTATATATATAATATACAGCACTCCCACACATCCACCAGAAAACCTTTTCCCTTCCACAGTGATACTCTTACGCCCTATTCATATCATATTTACTTAAAGTGATGTACAGAGTCTGAGACATTAGCTTTCTAACAAGGTGACATCTGTGCTTACATTATGGTGCATACTTTAGGATACACAGTTCTTTACATTTTTAGTTATCCTATGTTTTACATTATGGTTTACATTATCAGTCTGTCATCTCCTATATGTTATGGTGTAATATTACATGTTTTATATCCATCTTTGTGTACTCTCAAGAAACTCCTCTCTTACCCCCCATTTACTTTGGTTCCACACATTTAACGTCCATTTTCCCTTCCACCTTGGTGCCCTCAGTGATAGCCAACCTCCGTTTCCTGAGGAGCCACTTCCAGAGATAGATGGAATAGTGTTCAGGGCCTAACTTGCTCAACTGCCCCAATGCCCTGGGAGCCACCCTTTCTCTCGAGGGATACAGTTCCCTCTATTGGATGGCATTAGTCCTCCCCAGGATATGGGTCCACCCCCACTCTCACTACTTGGGTTTCTACCCCATGGTGTCACCCACTCTGGCAGAATGAGCATTTAGACATTCCCCAGGAGCCCGTCCTGCATCAGACCCTCCCCTCCGAGCATTCTAAACAGGTAACCCTCTTTATTATATTTTGATATGATTTTCTCGGCATTTTACTCTCCACCAACACCTGACCCTCTCCTGGTTCGTATGCTACCCCTCCCTCCCCCCACTTTTGGGCAACGTTACCCATCCGTCCCTCCCCAGCAACCCTCAAACCCGCAAAGCCCCAAGCAAAGGCAACCCCTTGCCCCCCTTTTATCTCTTCTTTGTGTTCATACTTACCACCATCTCGTCTTAAATTCCACCCCTGCAGACATCAGCTCATATCCTTCCTCCACCCTCCGATTTCCTGCAAGCCTATCGTTCAGTCTCTTGCTATCTAGGGCAGCTTGTTTATTTCATATCATTGAGGTCATGTAGTATTTGTCCTTCAATGTCTGGGTTGCTTCACTCAACATAAGGTTCTCAAGATTCATCCATGTTATCACATGTGTTTGTAGTGTGTTTGTTCTTACAGCCGAGTAGTATTCCATTGTGTGTATATACCACATTTTATTGATCCACTCGTCTGTTGATGGGCATTTGGGTTGATTCCAACTTTTGGCAATAGTGAACAATGCTGCTATGAACATTGGTGTACATATATTGGTTTGTGTTCTTGTTTTCAGTTCTGCTGGGTATATTCCCAGCAGTGGTATTGCTGGGTCATATGGCAAATCTATGGCTAGTTTTTTGAGAAACCGCCATACTGTTCTCCAGAATGGTTGGATCCTTCTGCATTCCCACCAGCAGTGGATGAGTGTTCCCCTTCCTTCACATCCTCTCCAGCACTTGTATTCTTCTGTTTTTTTCATAGCTGCCAATCTTATGGGTGTAAGATGGTATCTCATTGTGGTTTTGATTTGCATTTCCCTGATAGCTAGAGATTTGGAACATCTTTTCATGTGCTTTCTTGCCATTTGTATTTCTTCTTCGGAGAAGTGTCTGTTTAAGTCTTTTTCCCATTTTTTAAATGGGTTGTTTATCTTTTTATTTTCAAGATATAGGAGTTCTTTATATATGCAAGTTATAAGTTTCTTATCAGTTATATGATTGCCAAATATTTTCTCCCACTGTGTGGGCTCCCTTTTTACTTTCTTGACAAACTCCTTTGAGGTGCAGAAGGCTTTAATTTTGAGGAAGTCCCATTTATCTATTAGTTCTTTTGCTGCTCGTGCTTTTGGTGAGATATTCATAAATCCATTACCTATTACAAGGTCCTGTAGATGTTTCCCTACACTGCTTTCTAAGGTTTTTACGGTCTTGGCTCTTATATTTAGGTCTTTGATCCATCTTGAGTTAATCTTTGTATAAGGTGTGAGATGGTAATCCTCTTTCATTCTTCTACATACGGCTATCCAGTTCTCCAGACACCATTTGTTGAATAGGCCACTCTCTCCCAGTTGAGAGGGTTTGGTGGCTTTATCGAATATTATGTGGTTGTATATGTGAGGTTCTATATCAGAGCTTTCAATTCGATTCCATTGGTCTATATGTCTCTCCTTATGCCAATACCATGCTGTTTTCACCACCGTAGCTTTATAGTATGTTTTGAAGTCAGGTAGTGTGATTCCTCCAATTTCGTTTTTCTTTTTCAGTATGTCTTTGGCTATTCGGGGTCTCTTTCCTTTCCAAATAAATTTCATAGTTAGTTTTTCTAGTTCTTTAAAGAAGGCTGCATTGATTTTTATTGGGATTGCATTGAATGTGTAGATCAATTTTGGTAGGATAGACATCTTAATAATGTTCAGTCTTCCTATCCATGAACAAGGAATAGTCTTCCATTTATTTAGGTCTTCTTTGATTTCCTTGAACAATCTTGTATAGTTCTCAGTGTATAAGTTCTTTACCTCTTTAGTTAAATTTATTCCTAAGTATTTGATTTTTTTATTTACTATTGTGAATGGTATTTGTTTCTTGATTTCCTCCTGATCTTGCTCATTATTGGTGTACAGAAATGCTACTGATTTTTGCGCATTGATCTTATAACCTGCGACTTTACTAAACTCATTTATGAGTTCTAGAATCTTCGTTGTAGATCTCTCAGGGTTTTCTATGTATAGGATCATGTCATCTGCAAATAATGAAATTTTGACTTCTTCCTTTCCAATTTGAATGCCTTTTATTTCTGGTTCTTGCCTCAGTGCTCGAGCAAGTACTTCTAAGACAATGTTAAATAGGAGCGGCGACAGTGGGCATCCTTGTCTTGTTCCTGAGTTTAGAGGGAAGGAGTCTAGGATTTCTCCATTGTAAACAATATTGGCTTTAGGTTTTTCATATATACTCTTTACCATGTTCAAAAAATTTCCTTGTATTCCAATCATTTGGAGTGTTTTTATCAAGAAAGGGTGCTGTATTTTGTCAAATGCTTTTTCTGCATCAATAGATATAATCATGTGATTTTTTTCCTTCAATCTGTTTATATGGTGTATTACGTTGATTGATTTTCTTATGTTGAACCATCCTTGCATACCTGGGATGAATCCCACTTGGTCGTGGTGTATAATTCGTTTAATGTGTTGTTGAATACGATTAGCAAGTATTTTGTTAAGTATTTTTGCGTCTAGGTTCATTAGAGAAATTGGTCTGTAATTTTCCTTTCTTGTGATGTCTTTGTTTGGCTTTGGTACTAGGGTAATGTTGGCATCATAGAAGGAGTTGGGTAATGTTCTTTCTGTTTCGATGGTTTGGAATAGTTTCAGCAGGATTGGTGTCAGTTCTTTCCGGAATGTTTTGTAGAATTCACCTGTGAAGCCATCTGGCCCTGGGCTCTTCTTAGTTGGGAGATTTTTAATAACTGATTCTATCTCTCTGCTTGTGATTGGTTTGTTAAGATCATCAATTTCTTCTTTTGTCAATATGGGCTGTTTATGTGTTTCTAGGAATTTGTCCATTTCCTCTAGATTGTCATTTTTGTTGGAATATAGTTTTTCAAAATATCCTCTTATGATAGTCTTTATTTCTGTGTGGTCAGTGGTGATATCGCCTTTCTCATTTCTTATTTTGTGTATTTGCATCTTCTCTCTTTTTTTCTTTGTTAGTGTTGCTAAAGGTTTGTCAATTTTGTTAATCTTCTCAAAAAACCAGCTCTTGGTCTTGTTTATCTGTTCAAGTGCTTTCTTATTTTCTATTTCGTTTAGTTCTGCTCTTATCTTTGTTATTTCCTTCCTTCTTCTTCCTGTTGGGTTACTTTGTTGTTGTTTTTCTAATTCCTTCAAATGTGCAGTTAGTTCTTCAATTTTTGCTCTTTCTTCTTTTTTGATATATGAATTTATGGCTATAAACTGCCCTTTCAGTACTGCTTTTGCTGCATCCCATAAATTTTGGTATGTTGTGTTATCATTATCATTTGTTTCAAGGTAGTCATTGATTTCTTTTGAGATTTCCTCTTTGACCCACTGTTTTTCTAAGAGTGTGTTGTTTAATTTCCAAATCGTGGTGTGAAATCTGGGCTTCTTTCCCTTGCAAATCTCCAGCTTGACTCCACTGTGGTCAGAGATAATGTTTTGTATGATTTCAATCTTTCTGAATTCGTTCAGCCTTTCTTTGTGGCCTAGCATATGATCTATCTTGGAGAATGATCCATATGCGCTTGAGAAAAATGTATATCCTGCTGTGTTTGGGTGTAGCGATCTATATATGTCTATTAGATCGAGCTCCTCTAATATACTATTCAGATGTTTTGTTTCTTTGGTGATTCTCTTTTGAGATGTTCTGTCCAGAGTTGATAGTGGTGTATTAAAATCCCCCACTATAATTGTAGATGTATCTATTCTTTCACTTAGTTTTTCCAGCGTTTGCCTGACGTATTTAGAGGCACCCTTGTTAGGGGCATAGATATTTATGATTGTTCGATCTTCTTGACAGATTTTCCCTTGGACTAAAATGTAGTATCCTTCTTTGTCTCTCACAATTGTTTCACATTTAAAGTCTATTTTGTCTGATATTAATATAGCTACTCCTGCCTTTTTTTGGTTATTGTTAGCTTGTATGATTGTTTTCCAGCCTTTCACTTTCAATCTCCATGCGTCTCTGGGTCTAAGATGTGTCTCTTGTAGACAGCATATGGGTGGGTCATATTTCCTTATCCAATGTCCCAGTCTGAATCTTTTGATAGGTGAGTTTAATCCATTGACATTCAGTGTTATTACTATCAAGGAATTATTTGTGTTAGCCATACTTTGATTGGATTTGTGTTTGTCATATTTTGTTTGTATATTTTTTTTGTCTTTTTTGTTGTTGTTGTTGGTCTTATACTCTCCTCCAACTTTGCCTTTCCTGTTTTTTCCTTTCTTCCTGCAGCACTCCCTTTAGAATTTCTTGAAGGGGAGGTTTCTTTTTGGTATACTCTTTCAGTTTCTGTTTGTCTGCAAATATTTTGAACTCTCCATCATATCTGAATGCTAGTTTAGCTGGATAAAGTATTCTTGGTTGGAAATTTCTTTCCCTTAGTACCTTGACTATATCATACCACTGTTTTCTTGCCTCCATGGTTTCAGAAGAGAAATCAGCACTTAATCTAATTGAGCTTCCCTTGTATGTGATGGTTTTCTTTTCTCTTGCTGCTTTTAGGATTTTCTCTTTGTCTTGAGCATTGGATAATTTGACAAGTATATGTCTTGGGGTGGGCCTGTTGGGGTTTATGACTTGTGGAGTGCGCTGTGCTTCTTGGATATGTACATCTTAGACGTTCTTCTTGATGTCCAACTGCCTCAAATTAAAATCACTGTCTCCCCAAATCCACCTCTCCTTCCTGATTTCCATATTATACTTAATGAAATAATAGCATCATTTTTCTCTCAAAAGCCCCACTTCAGAATTTAGGGCCATCCTTTTTTTTTAAGATTTTATTTATTTCTCTCCCCTTCCCCTGCTATCTGCTTTTTGTGTCCATTCGCTGTGTTTTTCTGTGTCTGCTTGTATTCTTGTCAGCAGCACTGGGAATCTGTGCCTCTTTTTGCTGCGTTTCTGTGTTGTTTTTTTTTAGATTTATTTTTTTAAATTTATTTCTCTCCCCTTCCCCTCCCCCCTTGTCCGCTCTCTGTGTCCATTCACTGTGTGTTCTTCTGTGACCACTTCTATCCTTATCAGCAACACCAGGAATCTGTGTTTTCTTTTTGTTGCGTCAGCTCTCAGTGTGTGCAGCACCATTCTTGGGCAGGCTGCACTATTTTTCGCACTGGGCGGCCTTCCTTACGGGGCGAGCTCCTTGCGTATGGATGTGCATGGGCCAGCTCCACACGGGTCAAGGAGGCCTGAGGTTTGAACCGCAGACATCCCATGTGGTACGCGGATGCCCCATCCACTGGGCCAAGTCCGCTTCCCGCTGCATTATCTTTCTGCGTTGGCTCTCCCTGTGTGCGGTGCCACTGCTGGGCAGGCTGCACTTTTGTTGCACAGGGTGGCTCTCCTCGAGGGGCACACTCCTTGCACGTGGGGCTCCCCTACCTGGGGGACACTCATGTGTGGCATGGCACTCCTTGCATGCAGCAGCACTACGCCTGGGCCAGCTCACCACAAGGGTCAGGAGGCCTTGGGTTTGAACCCTGGACTTCCCATGTGGGAGGCGGATGCTCTATCCGTTGAGCCAAATCTGCATCCCAAGGGCCATCTTTGACTATTCACCTTCCTTACCTTTGCGAGACTTGCATATCCAGTCATTAACTCACCAAGTCCTTTTCTTCTCTCTTCACAATCTCTCTTCTATCTTCCTTTCAGCTTACTCAGCCAATATCCTAGCCCAGACTATTCTTACCCAACACCAAAACAAATCTGTAGTCTTTTAACTGGCCTAACAAAGAATGGCCCTTAGTCCTTTCTCTCCATTCACCTGTTTTGATCACATTTCTCCCCTGATCCAGAAACTCAAGTGGCTACAGAATAAAATCTGAATGTCTTAGTCCACGATTCAAAATACTTCATAGTTCCAGCCATAGCACTGACCTAGCAAAAACTGGTCTATTGTACCCTAGGGTGCACTTATGTTTCCAAAGAACTCTTGATAACTTTTCCTATATCTGGAACGTCCTTTGCACTTTCCCACTCTTCTCCTCCTCCTTGAATTCTATTCAGACTTGAGTGTCCGGCTAAAATCTAACCTCGTCCATAAATCCATTAGCAAAGCCACAAATCCCTCTCCTCTTCATTCTCATTCAAAAACATTTACTAAGTTCCTATGATGTTAGGCACTGAACTATTTGCTGAGGAAGATGCACTGAAAAAATACTGTTTCTATTTTTATATTTTTCTCTCACTATGAGTCATCTCTGTACCAATTCGGTACAGAGTTTTGAGGGGCTGGCTATATCTCATACATCTTTTTTTTTCAACCCTTCAAAACACCAAGCACAGTATCATACACATGGAATATTCCCAGTACTTGCTTGCTGACTGATTTTTTAAAATCTTTTTTTAGTATATATTTTGATTTGAGAAGTTTTGAACTTAAAAAATAATTGCTTGGAAGCAGTTGTGGCTGAATCAGTTGGGCTCCCATTTACCATATGGGAGGCCCTGCCTGCGTTCATGTCCCATGGCCTCCCTGTGAAGGTAGGCTTGCCGGTGCGCCGCAGAGTGCTGCCCAGCCTGCAAGCACCGCGGAGAGTCAACACAGCAAGGTGACGCCACAAAAAAGGGAGACAAGTAAAAACACAGAAGAGCACGCAGCGAATGGACACAGAGCAGACAGCAAGCAAGCCACAAGGGGGGTGGAATAAAAAAAAAACCAAAACTGCTCATTGATTTTTTTTTTTTTTTAAAGATTTATTTATTTATTTAATTCCTCCCCCTCCCCTGGTTGTCTGTTCTTGGTGTCTATTTGCTGCGTCTTGTTTCTTTGTCCGCTTCTGTTGTCGTCAGCGGCACGGGAAGTGTGGGTGGCGCCATTCCTGGGCAGGCTGCTCTTTCTTTTCACGCTGGGCGGCTCTCCTCACGGGCGCACTCCTTGCGCGTGGGGCTCCCCCACGCGGGGGACACCCTTGCGTGGCACGGCACTCCTTGCGCGCATCAGCGCTGCGCATGGCCAGCTCCACACGGGTCAAGGAGGCCCGGGGTTTGAACCGCGGACCTCCCATATGGTAGACGGATGCCCTAACCACTGGGCCAAAGTCCGTTTCCCTGCTCATTGATTTTTGATTGGTGGTTACAGACCCAAACTCATCCACACATATCCCCCCAACTTGCCTGTGACAGCAGCTATTTCCAAAGAACACATCCAAGATGCCTGTTTCATATCTGAAGAGGCTAACCTTTATTAATGCTATGCTCCAAAACCAACAGCTCTGACTGGCCACTTGACCAAGAGCAATAATTTTCTTTTCCATAGAGAATGTGAGCAGCTTGCCTAGAGCACTTTGTGAAACTCTTCTGATCGGCAACAGGAGAGGGTACAGTTGTTCTTTGCCTTCATATAAGGAAGCAACAAAGCATGGGTTTGGTAAAAGATTCTCAATCAATACTTTTTTTTTTTAAGATTTATTTATTTATTTCTCTCCCCTCCCCCGCCCCACCCCGGTTGTCTGTTCTGTGTCTATTTTGCTACGTCTTCTTTGTCCTCTTCTGTTGTTGGCAGTGGCACGGGAATCTGTGTTTATTTTTGTTGCGTCATCTAGTTGTTGTCAGCTCTCCATGTGGACGGCACCATTCTTACCCAGGCTGCACTTTCTTTCCCACTGGGCGGCTCTCCTTATGGGGTGCACTCCATGTGCGTGGGGCTCCCCTACGCAGGGGGACACCCTGCGTGGCAGGGCACTCCTTGTGTGCATCAGCACTGCGCATGGGCCAGCTCCACACGGGTCAAGGAGGCCCGGGGTTTGAACCGCAGACCTCCCATGTGGTAGATGGACACCCTAACCACTGGGCCAAGTCCGCCACCCATCAATGCTTTTGATATTCCTCATGGACTCATAACCATTTCATCTCATTAGGAGACAAGCGAAAGATCAAACACCCAAAGTGTGCATCAATTCAACAAATATTTACTGAATGCCAACAAGAGGCAACAAACTTTAGAGGGGAGGAAAAAAAAACCTGGGCTTTGGAATTAAGAACACCTGGGTTTAATTCCTAGATTTCCACTAACTAGTTATATGCAAAGACATCTGACCTTGTTTAGTTTTGGTTTTATTCTCTGTAAAATGAGGGTTGCTTCGAGGATTAAATGAGGTAATGCACATGAAGTATCTGGCACAGAGTGGATGTTCAGTAAGTGGTAAGCTGTTGCTATGGTGAAGGAGAAGAATAGCAGGCAATAATGGTATTTGTAGTGCTGGGTACTGTGCTTAGCACTGCCATATAGTCAACAAGACAATCTCAAGGAAGACCTTCACTTATTGAGGGAAATAAGATGTACATGCACAAAACTATCTTATACCTTGGAATGCTGGCATAAATTCAAAGTCACTCCCTTAAGTCTAAGAGGAAATTCAGATATTTCATTGACATCACAAGAACATTATCTCAAAGCATTTATTAAGTAAAATACTCATCTCCAACAACCCACATGTCACAGTCACTGGGCACTATCAACAGTTCAAACTGCTTTTTCAGGGTACAGCTCAGTTGTGGGACACCTGACTGCAATTCAAAGTGCTTTTGCTCATTTTACCTTGTGAATAGCTTATAAGCTCCCGCGGGGTCATTGCTATGCTTAAAGCCAATGTTAGTTCTTCAGGGATGGTAAAGCCAGAATTCCAAAACCAGTGTAAGAATTCAGTTCCCACATGGGCCTCTGTGACGATGACACACCTAGTACATAGGAGACATACAATTGTTTGCTGAACAAGAATAAGTTTCAGTTACAATGGACCTATATACATCTGGCATAATGAAGCACCTGGGATATCAATGTAATAAATGTTACTAAGAAGTGCCCTGGTCTTCAGGACCAGAGAAGGAAATGGAGCAAACCTAGTTTCTGTCTTTCTTGAGTATAATCAGTGTCTGAAGAGAATATATTTTAAACTTTTAGCATTCACTCTCAAAAACGTGCCACTGGCAAACTTCACTCATTTGTGTGTGCATATTTTATTTGAGTGGGTTTCAAATTTATATAGAAACTCAAGGATAAATGCTATTCTTCAGTATCTTCCTAAAAAGTTTAGTTTCGATCCCAAAAGATAAAGAATTTAAGCACCATAGTGCTCAAATACCAGTGAAGAGCAAGGGGAATTGGAAGACAAAGAAATATAAAGGGAAAGCCCATTCTTAAGAGATTAGAGCTGAGCATTCTCCCCTCTTTCTTTTTTTATTTTCTTTTAAATGTTACATTAAAAAAATATAAGGTTCCCATATACTCCCCACCCCACCCACGCCACTCCTCCCCCATCAACAAACTCTTCCATCATTGTAAAAATATGGAATGTTTCACAAATTTGAGTGTCATCCTTGCACAGGGGCCATGCTAATCTTCTCTGTATCGTTCCAATTTTAGTATATGTGCTGCAGAAGCAAGCACTCTCCTGTCTTTCTGAAGAGAGGCAACTATTCCTTCCATAATCCCAGTAGCAGCATCTGAGAAGCACAGGGCAGGCTGAAAAGGCTGTGGATAACCTTACTAGAATTTCATGCTTACTTATACATGTGACTAGAGCCAGTACCCAGGCTTCCAATCTCTCAGAAGTCACCCATAAATCAGCAAATGAGACAAGTGCTGCAAATAGCATAATCTCTCATGAGCAAGAACCCTAGTTGTGTTGCTAGACTTTCCGTTGTTGGCAAAGAATAATAAAATCTGTTTTAACATTTTATCATGAAATTTTCAAATTTAAACAAGTAGAGAGACTAGTGTAACACTCAGCTTTAAAAGTTATGAAATATGGCCTATCTTGTCTCATCTATACCCTACCCTCTGGATTATTTTAAAGATAAACCAAGATATCATAGCATTTTACCTTTAACTATGCCAGTATCTCTAAAAGATAATGATTTTTTAAAACAAAATACTGTTATATGTTAACAATAAAAAGTAATTCCTTTATATTATTAAATATGCCATAAAATTTTCCCACTGTCTCATAATCTTTTTACAGTTGGTCAGTAATTGAATGTTCACCATGAAAAGGAACTAAGAGATTGCACAGACCAACTTCTACCCAACATGGCCTAATCAATCCCCTTTAAAGCAGTAGTACCTCAGTCATGACACTTTCCCAAAAGGCATGCATGTTGTAGAAGATGTGAATCTTAGACTGATCAGCTGTTTCTTTTTGCTTTGGCTGTTAAAAAGGTCAGAGATGAATTTGTGGCCCAACTTTTATAACTGTGTAGGATATTATCACATACATTTCTCGGACCAAGCTTTCTCTCCATCATCAATTTACTATTCTACTTTAACTTTCCCAATGTTTTGTTCATTTGTTTTTCTTCTTATATTTTATACTTTATCTCAAGTATTTTTTTTGTAACAAGAAAGATTTAAGTGGGGTGGGGTGTGGGGTATATGGGAACCTCAGACTTTTTAATGTTAACATTTTTTGTGATCATGTATCTTTAAAAAAAAAAGACAATTAAAAAATATATTTAAAAAAAGATTTAAATGGGGAAGCAGAGGGAAGTGGACATGGCTCAGCTGATAGAGTGTCCACCTACCATATTGGAGGGTCCAGGGTTCGATCCCCAGGCCCTCCTGACCCATGTGGTGAGCTGGCCCACACGCAGAGCTGCTGTGTGAAAGAAGTGCACCCTGCAAGGAGAGCCGCCCCGCTTGAAAAAAAGCACAGCCCGCCTAGGAGTGGCGCCACACACACACGGAGAGCTGATGCAGCAAAATGACGTAACAAAAAAGAGATGCAGTTTCCCAGTGCCACCGAGGGTGCAAGCAGGCACAGGAAAATACACAGCGAGTTGACACAGAGAGCAGACAGTGGGGAGGAAGGGGAGAGATATAAATAAAATAAATCTTTTAAAAAAATAAATGGGAAAGCAGATGTGGCTCAAGCAGTCGAGCACTTGCCTCCCGTGTGGGAGGTCCCAGGTTCAGTTTCTGGTGCCTCCTAAAGAAAAAAAAAAAGGCAGACAAGCAAAAATAAAAAGCAAAAACAAACGAGCAGAAAGCAGATGTGGCTCAAGCCAATGAGCACCCACCTCCCACATAGGAAGTCCCCCATTCAGTTCCTGGTGCCTCCTAAGGGAAAAAACAGACAGACAATGAGCAAAAACAATAAGCATAAACAACAAGCAAAAAGAACAAGCAAAGAGATGAGGGAGCCATGGCTGGGGGAGAGATTTAAATGTATAATATTTCTCTCCAAACATTTTGTAGCATCCTAATCAGTGTCTTAAAGGCCTAGAAAAAGCGCTTCAACTTGGTTATAATTATTTTCTTTTTGATGATGGATGCTTAGACTGGCATTTCCAAAACTATGGTTCTAGGATTCCTATTAAAGTCTTGGAAGATAAAGTAATGCATTAAAGGTGACTTGAGTGAGGATACATGAAATTTATTTTGTACACACAAAAAAGAGATGTATTTATGGAGTAGGATCTGTGAAGAAAAACGTGGTGTTCTAATGTCTTAGAGAACTAAATTTAACTTAACAAACCTGATGGTAAGGGGAAACAGAGGAAAAAAAGAAACGCATCATGCATTGCTGGGATCTTATGCTGATGCCTCAATAACGAATTATTACATTTACTGTGAGGTGTATGTATGTGTGTCTCTGTGTATAACAGAGAAAACTTCAGAGAACAAGAATTGTAGCTTTAGCGCTAAAAGTGACTTTAGTGCTAAAACTCATCTCCATCTAACTAAATAGCTGGCTATTTAGTACATTTTACTGGATGGTATTGGTTGCTTTGCTCTTGCCAAAAGAGAAATATCCTGCACCAAATAACATTAAAACCCAGGCTTTACAAAGGAAGACCTCACAGGCAGAGGACATTAATTCCTCCCATGATAGAATTCAACAAACCCTCTTCCTGCACCCAGGAATGCAATGATTAATCAACTAATTTGGACCCAAGTTTTGTTTATGTTCCAACCTAAACATTAATTGAAATATTTCCACTGCAATAAAAAATACTTTGGTTTCAATTTAAACACTCCCCTATGACAAACATGTTTCAGAACATGAAGGCACAATTTAGTAAAATAACATGTCCTCTATTAAATCCAAAGGGGCATACAGGGAAAAGTGCAATATTTGAAGGCTGCATGACTACTTAAAATCTAGAGAAGGGACTGGGATTTCCTTTTCCATGTGATAAACCACCCCTATTTTGTGGTTTTAGAAAAGCATGCATTAAAAAATATTTATTTGTTGATATCTGCTTTGTTGGGGGGGGGGAGTAGAGGGTTGGTTTTATACACATACACACACACAGACACAAATGTGGGAAATGCCAAGTCTGAGAGAAAGCATGTTTTGATCTTATTTGATATAGGTCAAATTCCTGGAAGAAGCACGGATACAATAATAGAGGTAAATGTGATGACATAACTTGTCCCGGCTGCATTCTAGTTCAGATATTCTCTAGTAGGAGAAAGTAGCCTTTGGGAGAGGAGAAAAACAATGTCTGCACAATATGAGATAAACAAGAGCTATTTTCCTAATAAAAACCAACAGATGACTTTTATCCAAATGCTACGTATATCCCGAAGTGTATACTACACAGCATAAACTGCACCAGTTATTTTCTCCCCCACCAAAACTCTCTCATCTTCAAGAACCAACTTCCTGGTTTCTCCATCAATGTCCAACAGTGACACATTTACTGCTTCTTTTTTTTTTTTTTTTTTTTTTTTTTTTAGTAAGAATGCTCTTAGATTGTGGTTCTCAATCACATGGGAACTTTTTTTTTTTAAGTCAAATAAGTTGCCATCCTCCTGGGTTGTTCAAAGAATAGCCATTTTTCATGTGAAGAACTCTTTTAAATAAACTTTTACTGATTGCATATCATTCACACATGAACATACAAAAATAATAAGTGTATAGTAAAAGTTGTGAACTCACAAAACAAATATGCATACCACCATATAGGACCCTGGGAAGGTTTTTTTAAACTGCTAAGCCCACCCTAGAGATTCTAATTTACTTTACTGGTTTTGATCTTTTCCAATATTCTTTTTAACAAGTTAACTTTATTGATACATATTAATAAAGCATAAATCAATCCAAAGTGTACAATCAATGGTATTTGGTATAATCATATATTTGTGCATTTACCACTTCAATCATTCTTAGAGCACTTTCATTATTTCAATAATAATAAACAGAAAAACAAAATTCATCACCTCTCAATCTCTTTATGCTTCCCCTGCCATATATAGCTGCTATTCTTTTTCCTTCTCTCTAGTGTATTTGTATTTATATTTTGTAAAAGCAGTCTTATATATGCAGTATCACCCATATTCATGTTTTACATGAGGTTTTACTATCCTATATAGTCCCATGTTACAGTTTTCAGTTTTCCTTCTAGCAATACACATGACCTTACACTTTCCCTTTCAACAAATGTCATACCCATTAACAAAAGCACTGCTAGTTACAAATACCATGACATGCTTTAACCATTTCTATTCATTTCCAAAGATTTACAAACAACCTTTTTACCAATTCTGCACAAATTAACCATCAGCTTTCCATTCTCTCCCCTCCTTCTATTTCCTGTGACCTATATTCTAATTATTAACTCATGAAATCACACAATATATTTAGTTCATAGTAGCACAATCATACAGTATTTGTCCTTTTGGCTTGCTTCACTCAACATAACAACCTCAAGATTCATCCATGTTGTCATATGCTCCACGACTTCATTTCTTCTTATGGCTACATAATATTCCATCGTGTGAATATACCACATTTTGTTTATCCATTCATCCACTGATTGGACACCTGGATTGTTTCCAACTTTTGGCAGTTGTGTATAATGCTGCTATGAATATCAGTGTGCAGATGTATGTTCGTGTTTCTGCTCTCAGTTCTTCTGAGTATATATCTAGTAATGGTATTGCTGAATCACATGGTAAGTCTATATTCAACTTCCTTAGGAACTGCCAAACAGTCCTCCACAGTGGCTATTCCATTCTACAACCCCATCAACAGTGAATAAGCATTCCCATCTCTGCACATTCTCTCCAACATTTACAGTTTTCTGATTTTTTCAAAGTGGCCAGTCAATAGGTGTGAAATGATATCTCATTGTAGTTTTGATTTGTATTTCCCTTCCAATTATTTTTATAATGAACATATAACATTTTTTTTGAGAAAAGTGTTATTTTTATAACAAAAAATACCATTTAAAAACCTTCAGTGACTCCTAACTGCTTATTACAAATCTCCCCCAACATCCAAGGCCTTTGCAGTATTGCTCCAATCTCTCTCTAGCCTTCCCCCCTTCTCTTTCTGCCCTACATGCCCAAAACAGAGCTACTCACATTTACCAAATACATTTACTGCTTTGTCTTTCCTTATTTCCAACAATAGTCATAAGATATATTGATCTGTAATTTTCTTTTCTTATAGTATCTTTATCTGGCTTTGGTTTGAGGATGACGTTGGCCTCATATAACGAACTAGGGAATGGTCCCTCCTTTTCAATTTTCTGGAAGAGTGTGAGCAGAAATGGTGTTATTTCTTCTCAGAATGTTTGGAAAATTTCCCTGTTGAAGCCATCTGGCCCTGAGCTGCTGCTTTGTCACAAGGTTTTTGATTACTGATTTGATCTCTTTAGTGGTACAGTCATACCTTGGTACTAAACTGCTTTGAAACTCATCGAATTTGGTACTTGGCGCATTTTGACATGAAAATTTTGTCCCAGTAGTAAATCATTTGTTCGGTAATCGATGCCCAAGCTAGAGCTTGCTGGTGTCAGTTGCCTCATGACTTACTACCCTTTCCAGACAAAACAAAGGGTCACACATTAGTCAAGTGGTAGCTCTTGCCCTGTGCACAGCCCACTGCAGTCTTATCTTAGTGTCTATGGTCATTTTGTGTATTTTTGTGTTTTCTTCCTCATCACAGGTCCAAAGAAAATGAGCAGTGATAGCGCTGAGCAGAAAAGAAAATTACTTTGCACTACCACTGAGCAAAAAAACCCCAAATATTAGGTAAATATGACAGCAGTATTTGTATTACTGATCCTGCTTAGGGAATACGGTATGCCTAGAACAATGGTCTCCACCACCATCAAGAGTAAAGAAGTGATTTTAAAAAAAGGCTGATGTTGCGAAAGGAATTAAACCAGTAACAAAGCAGCATTCCCAAATACTCCAGGAAGTTGAAGAGCTGTTATTAATTTGGGTAAATAAGAAGCAGCTAGCAGGCGACAGTGTATCAGAAGCCACAATATGTGAAAAGGCCAAAGTGTTCAATGCCGATCTTTCGAAAAACAAACCGGAATTGAGTGATGAGAGTGTTGAAGTTTTTAAGTCTAGTCACAGCTGATTTAATATTTAAAAAGAGGACCAGCATGAATTCGGCATGGAAGAATTTGTGGCCAGAAGCTGTGACTCAGAAAGACGTTGAAGGGTTTGAGGCTGACCCCAAGCCTGCAGGTACAGAGGGGACAGTTGAACAGGATATTGGATCTTTGGGCCAGTTCATGGGTCTGGAGGTCGATGCTGCTGATGTTGAGGAGTTAGTGGAGGAACATCGTGAGGAGCTCAGCACTGCGGAGCTGCAGGAACTACAGCAGGAGCAGCAACAAGAGGTGGCTGAAAAGGTTTCTTCAGGTGAGAAGGAGATATCGGTTCCTTGATAAAAGAAATATGTGCAAAATGGGCAGAAGTCAAAACTTTGTGGAGAAACATCATCCGGACAAAGCTCTGACAAGCAGAAATGTGAATTTATTGAAATGGCCAAACAATTTCACACTTTCCAGGAATTCTGAAGACAGAAGCAATCCTCATTGGATAAGTTTTTAGTGAAGGTGACAAAAGGTGTGTCAGAGCCTGTGGTGCAAGTTGAAAAAAAGGCAGAAAAGAGAAAGAACACCTGAAGTACAAGTGTCCCAACGTTTTATTGGAGGGGGACTCTCCTTCCAAGCAATACTCCATGTAACCTCACCTCCCCACCTCTCTCCTCCCACCATTCCATTAGGTCATGGACTTAGGTAAAGTGAAGTTTTTATTTTATTTAATCTAAGTATTTATGAATTTTAAGGTTTATTTCTCATGTAAAGATATACGACCCTTCTTTTTACATACTGCCTTAAAAAATGTGCATTGTCTGTGGTTTGGGAATGCATTAAATTTATCTATATTACTCCTTATGGGAAAAATCTGTCTGGCACTCATCATTTTGGTACTCATCATAATTGGTTTGCTGAGAACTTCTATTTCTTCTTAAGTCAGTGTAGGTATTTTGTGTGTTTCTAGGAATATGTCCATTTCATCTAGATTATCTAATTTGTTAGCAAATAGTTGTTCATATCATGCTTATAGCCCTCTTATAGTAATGTCCCCCTTTCATTTCTGATTTTAGTCATTTGTGCCCTCTCTCTTTTTGTCAGTCCAGGTAAAGGTATTGTCTATTTTATTGTTCTTTTCAAAGAACCAACTTTTGGTTTTGTTGATTCCCTCTTTTATATATATATATATAATTCTCTATTTCATTTATCTCTGCTCTAATCTTTGTTACTACCTGGAATGTCATCACTCAGAGAAAACCACTGCTAATATTTTGGCACATTTCTGTTGTCTTTTCTCTCTGCATATAGTTCTGAAAGATTTCTTAGCAGGAATGTGACATCATCAGGGCTAGTTTCAGAGGGGCTGGGTTACAAGATATCCTAAGTACAGAGAGGACTTTCTGGCAACAGGAGTGACCAGCTAAGGCTTCCACATACACATTCAGCTTCTCCTGCTTATCCTTCTGCACCTGCACAGGTCAGTGAAGAGTCAGGTGGTTTGGTGCAGACCCACAAATATGTCCTGAGGAGGAAACTGAGTGGGAAGCTCAAGGCTGAAATCTAGGGGTGAGCTTTCTTAATAACATTCAGCAAAATGGAAAGACCTTGATGGAAGTGGAGGAACAGATCTGCAAAAAGCACCAGCTGGTTGTAAGGAAGGGAAATCTTGTCTGGGGAAAGGAGATTGTTTTACAGTTTAGAGAGAGCTTTTCTAGAGACTATTCTCACCATGATCCCCTGTAGGGAAATTCCTAAAAATAGGCAATTACTACATCTAGTATGTAATAATTACATTACGATAAAACAACTCATAGTATGACAGCTACTGCCTATTAGTCAGAAATCATGTTGACTCTGAGATTGAAGCTTCAAGAAGAGGTTGGCCTGTCTCAAAATTCACTGACAGGTTTTATTTGCCATGTCAGTTTTCACAGCCCTCAGGCCTTGCCCCCTTCTCTGAGACAATGGGGCTCTGTGAAGGAGCAGAAGCCAAAAACTGGAAGCACATAGCTTGTCCCTTTTACCCTCAAGAGGTGTTTATTATTTTGTTTCCAAACAAGCTAAGTTCATTCCTCCCTCTTCTTCCTTGGCTAATTTTAACTCAATTTCAAATTAATATATTTCAAGAGATAACTTAATTTCCCAGTCCCTCCTACCTCTGTTAACTTAGGAACGTAAGCACAAAACATCTTGTGATGGCCTCAAAATAGAAAGCAAGTTTAAAGTTTTATTTTTCTGTCCCAAAGCTGCCAAAGCCCTGGCGTGTTTTAACTTCTGCTCTATACACTGTTTTCTCCTTCCCTCCCTTCTATCCAGCTATATTTAGTAGAGCCCAAATAAAAGGGATACATGCGAAACAAAATTAAATATAGTTTCTTTGAATCAATAAACCCAAAGGTTTGCCTACAGGGCAGCAGTTAGGTAAGTGAAGCTCCTATGAATATGTGTATACTAATTAGGCATATTGTCCTCTAAAGATGGCTCAGCAGTCTTAGGTACTTCACCAAGTAGCAGGTACACCTAGGAAGGCAAACACATCATCTCCCCCTTTTCAATCTCTGAACAGCTTTTCCCTTCTTGTTCTCACATCCCATCCCCACCTCTCTGCTCTCAATTTCTAGATGTCAATGTATCTACATCAAACACTACTCTCTCTATACCTAAAGCAAAACAGAAAACTAGAGAAAGGTTAATCTAAATGAAAGGAAACACGGAGGAGTGTTTAGATGACCAAGGAATTCTAAACCAAGCTAGTTCAGAAACCACATCTCTATAGGTGGCATGCACACAACGTGTTTTTGTCTCAGTTGTTTTTTTTTTAAATTGATCTTCACTTTTATTGACTGGAGGACATTTCTATGGGATTTGGTGGGAAGGAAAAAACACACTCTGGTCTGGTTTTCTACTAGAGATGATGTGCCTATAATGCCAATACGGTTTTGTTCTTTGATTTTTTTTTTTTTTTTTTTGGAGGGAACAGCTCTTGTCCATAAAGTAGCAAAGCTGTAAACTCAAATACAGAACATTCCAAAGGAGGGAAAAGGGACAGGTTTGAGGAAAAGGGGCTGTGGGAATGGTGTTAAGTGCAATTTTAGCTTTTCCCATAAAAGAACATCCTTCATAGGGTACTCTCACCTTAATGTTTCCCCATGTTTATATATATGGCCACTAAATTAATTTAATGCTACTATCAAAGGGAAAGCTACTATCAAGTCCAATCCGAAGAGCGATAAAGATAGTACATTCTCTATAGACAATATCACCAAAGCCCGAAATTTATTTGCTACTATGTTAAGGCAAAACATCCCTACATTTTAAATTATTTTAAGTACAATGTTCTATAATAGGGGTCAGCAAAGTACGGCCCATGGTCCAATCCAGTCCACTGCCTGGTTTTAAAACAGCCCACAAGCTAGCTAAGAATGGTTTTCACTGGTTTAATGGCTGAAAGAAATTAAAAAGTGTAATATTCCATGGCATATGAAACTCAAATTTCAGTGTCCACAAATAAAGTTTTATTTATTTACATGTTGTCTATGACTGCTTTTTCAGAGTTCAGTATTTGCAAAAGAGACTATATAGCATACAAAGTTGAAAATACTACCTAATCCTTTTAAGAAAAAGTTTGCCAATTTCTGGTCTAAAAACATATCTGAGTTGTGAAAAATACTTTTCACTGATTTCATACTTTAAAGTTTTTCCAGGTATATTCACACATTATTTTCTTTCAGGTCTGTAAGATACATAAGGAGGAGCTATATTCCCTCTTTAGGGATGAGAATAGAGAAATCTGACAATGGATTTGCCCAAGGATAGGTTTCTGGTAAGTGGCAAGGTCAGGGCTAGCCCCATTTTTCTGACCTACATCCACAGACATTCATATCAGATAACTCTGTCTTCTTGGATATGCCAACAGTGGGTACCCAACATTCTCTTCTTATTTGATAGTTCACCACAGTATAAAATCTCTCCTTAAAACAGAATCTAGGGGAGTGGGTGTATCTCAGTGGTTGAGCACCTGCTTTCCATGTATGAGATCCTGGGTTCAATCCCTATTATCTCCTGAAAGAAAAAAAAAAAAAAATCTAAAGAACTATAATTCCCAGCCCCCATTTCTGCTAAGGAACAGATATATGACTCTTGACTTGGTGGTTTCTGATCTTAGCAAGGACAGCAAGGTTCTGTTGGCAGCTCAAGGGAAAGCTTCCTGATGGTGGGGAAGGCAGCAACTCTCATAGCAGATCAGTTCTGTGAAGTTCCTGCAAGCTAACCTGGGGTCTGTTTCTTTAGTCTGCCCAACAATAGTACAATCTATCTACCATACCTCAATAAATTCTTTTCTGTTTAGTTAGTGTGAATTCTGTTTTCCAAAACTAATATACTAAACTATACAACTTAAGTTCAGTAGAAAGTAATGGGTCTTAAAAACTTCCGGAAAAATTTCATACCATCATCACCATCCTTCAAATTGCAATCATATTTCCATAAGATATCACTGGACATAGTGAATAAAAAGGATTTTTAAATTAAATAAATAAAATTGGGAAATGCCAAGTTAAACTGATTGCTTTACTCCAAGACTTCTCAAAGCCTTAATATGTACACATGCTTTATAAATCTTCAAGATAGGGAAGTGGACTTGGCCCAGTGGTTAGGGCGTCCATCTACCACATGGGAGGTCCACGGTTCAAACCCCGGGCCTCCTTGACCTGTGTGGAGCTGACCCATGCGCAGTGTTGATGCACGCAAGGAGTGCCCTGCCACGCAGGGGTGTCCCCCGCGAAGGGGAGCCCCACGCGCAAGGAGTGCGCCACGTGAGGAGAGCCGCCCAGCGCAAAAGAAAGTGCAGCCTGCCCAGGAATGGCGCCACACACACGGAGAGCTGACACAACAGGATGATGCAATAAAAAGAAACACAGATTCCCCTGCCGCTGACAACAACAGAAGCGGACAAAGAAGAACACACAGCAAATAGACACAGAGAACAAACAACTAGGGCGAGGTGGGGGAGGAGAGAGAAATAAATAAATATTTTTAAAAAAATCTCTAAGAAAGGACAATAAGCAACACCTGAAAACTTTATTTGATCACTAACCCGTTATTTAATATAATATCTCCTCAAGATAGTGACAATGATGTGAGAAATAACAATCAACATACCCTCTACCTAGGAAAAATACAAAAGAATAAATAAGAATCGAATTCTGGACTGTGTTACAATGAGGAAAATACTCTCATACAATGCTAGAAGGGTATATATTAGCACAACCTCTTTTGGAAAGCAACTTGACAATGTGCAGTAACTACCTTAAGAATATTTATACTCTCTGGCCCTATAATTCCACTTAGAAATTTATACTAATAATTTGAAATGTACATAAATATTAGGTCGTTAGTTTATATGTTTATCTTTGTGACTTTATGCAAAAGAAAAGAGAAAGCTCTGACTTGAGAAAAATACAGAAAAAGGGCTGCTTTACCTTTGTACTCAGGTGACAGAAAAGACTCCCATATGATAGATGGAAAACATAGGAATTTTTACATTTTTAGTGGCATCATAACACTATATAGACATTTATTTAGCTCTCTGCCTTCTACAGAAAAAGGAACATTGCAAAACTTTCCCAAGAATATTTTTACCATTAATTTAAACATACTAGGCCAGATGCACAGCATCTCCGTTAATGAACCAGGTAGAAGATACCGGTAGGACATAAATATGCAGTTAGAAGTGCTATGATGCTGAGTTAACCTGAGGACTGATAATAAAGCGCAAACCCCAGGGACAGATTTTCACTCCAGGATTCTGGTTAACTTGGTTAAGAATAAGTTAATGATAAAGCACTGTGTCATAAACATTTATTTTTTTTAAGCTGATTTAAATATTTTTAAAGGTTACTTAATATTATTTAAACTACATTTTAAGTATATGTATATACATTTCACACATATAAATAAATAACAGAAATTTCAAGTATGATTTCGTGTACGACTGAAGGGATCAAGCTTGGCCACTAGAAGGTTCTGACCATGTGACTAGAACGGTGATGCCCCCTAGTGATAGAGAGCCACACTTTCACCTTGAGATTTTGGAAAGATTTGAATAAACATCTTCAGAAAGTTGAAGCCACACAAATAAAGTCTGAAGAGAGGGCAAATATTTCTAAGGAACTGTAACTCTAAATGGTGAAGGCCATGATCAAATCGGGGTATTCGGTTTAAAAGTCATTCCTTGATATGCTCTTAAGTTCATTTTATTGATGCAGAAACCACACAGCCTCAAAAAGACTAGAAATGATTTAGAAACTATTAGAAAAGATGAGAAACTGAGAAGACTCTTTCTGTCATGCTTACCACCTATTAGGCAAAACACAAACTGAGAATGAACGAGCCATCTTTTCATATTTTATTTCCAAATGCAGCGCTAACTGCCTATAGTGGTCGCATTCTTCTTTGCAAAGTTCAGGCCCTGTAGATTAGAGGCCCACACAAACGGTGTAAGGCCCAGCCACCCCCCGCAGGCAACCGACATCTGCCTACAACTGACTCATGAGCACTCTCCCTGTCTTCTCAGTAAGCAGAATAAGAAGACTGCCTCACTCTGAGGCTCATGTGCCAAAAGAATCCACGTCTCTTAAAAAGGGATGTGGTGATGAGTGTATAATTTACATCAGAAAACGAAGCCCACACCGTTGTTCTTCAGGAGCACAATGACAAAGTTAGTATTTGGGATTGGTAAACTAGGACCAGTCAACCTCAGATGTAGAGGAAACTCTACATCTCTCAGAAAAAAATGGGATGTGGTGGGGGAGGCAAAACCAGAGAGCAGAGTCCCATCAGGTTGGTGTGAATAGTAGGTACTTTATATTAGCAGAGTAGTTTACATATTATAAAGTATTTTCATAAACAACTCATTTGCTCCTTTTTTCAGGACTCTGTAGGGAAAGTATCTTAATTCCAAGGTTACAGATGAAGAAGAGAAGACTCCAAGTTAAGTGGCTTGTTGAGGTAACATACCCTGAGATCTACCATGTTTCTCACAACACCTGTGACACTCAAGTGGGAGGTGACTTAATTATGAGAGGAGGAGCCCTTATAGGGCAGCAAAAGGAGATTGGTAACAGATTAATTTCTTGAAACCGCTTTTAAGAATCTAAGGAACAGTCATAGAACTTATAAAGCAAAGCAGTGTGAGACCATTTAGAATAGGGACAAACAGTCCTACAAATCTTGAAAGAGTCTAATGTAATCACTTTATTACAATTAAAATATATTTGATATGTTCTGCTTAAGAAGAGGAAAGTGAGAAACTCATTTTAGAAGGACTTATTCAAAAGTGCTAAAACATTTGCTTAAAGAGGTAAACTCTCCACTTTCCAAAAACCTTTTGGATAACCAGCGTTCTGTCTATTTGAATTTTCTTCTATACATAAATTACATGAGATAAACAAAGTACTTAGAATATTACCTAGCATGCAAGAGCTCATTAAAGGATAGGAATAATAGCTGATTATGTTATTACTATTATGATTGTTATTTTCTAAAGGAGTTCCAAGAACTGTGATTCCTTCATTCAGCAAACATTTTAATGAACACTTACCATGGCTGTAAAGAATGGTGCTAAATACTGGAGATACAGACTTAAAAGCGTCAATCTAGACCCTCAAAGAGCTCACACTCAAGTGAAAAATTACTACTTAAACAAACATATTACGGAGGGGTAAAAGCTGTAACAGGATCTTGAGAGGCAAAAAAGAAACCTGAAGAAGTCTAAGGAAGTCTTAAAAGGTAAATAAGAGTGCACCAAAGGAAGAGAAGGAAGGCCATCTGTGCAAGTTGGGGAATGGCAAAACACAAGCCTATTAGCTCAGTAAAGACCAGTGTACTGTATACAAAAGGTCTAAGGAATTTGAAATTTAGCCTGGAGATAAACAGCGATCCTTGACTTTAGAGCAAAGGACTGGCTGGAATGAGGGAATAATAGGGGCAGGAAGACTAAATAGCAATTATTTACTATAATAAAAGCCCCAAAGTGGGCAAGGATGGATAATAACCCTAAAGGGCCTTAAAGGAAGGATAGAAAGAAGAGATCCAAGAAATATTTAGAAAAATACAGATTTTGGCTTCTGATTAGATGGGTTGGAGAATAGGAAAAAAAAATTAAAATGAGGTTACTGCACTGATTGGAGCAACAGAGTAGAAGGAGGTACAACGGTGATCCAAGCAGAAGAGTTCTGGAGAGAAGGTGATGAGCTTAGTTTCTAACATGCTGAGCTGAGGAGGTGCATGTGAGGCATTTAGATGGAGCCATCCAATAACAGGTAAGTCAAAAGTATGGATCTGCAACTGTGAATCCAGGATGACATTAGCAAAATATATGAGCCATAGCTGCTGTCTACACCAGAGAGAGAGAGAGTAAGGGGTTGGAGGTGAACAAGATGGATCAGTGAGAGAGACAGGAGGACCAGGGAGAAAAGGAAAGCAGATGCCACAGCCATCAACATTTTCTCAGAATTACAACACTATTTTCATCTTCATCAGTCTTGTCAACAACAACTTGCTCAAACATTTCAATGTTCTTTATTTATATACCATCTGTTTCACAAATATTTGAGGCAGCTTATGATAAAGACATACAATAAAACTGTGAAACAAAAATGAAATGAATAAATTAGGACAAGGAAATAAGGAATTTTATTAGGAGATCAAGACAGAGGCAGGTTGGGGAAGAAGACAGGATTAGAACACAATTTTGTAGGCCAAAGGGGACTAAAACGTTGCTACAGTAGAGCTGCAAGTTTGGCTCTGAGTTTCCTAATGGCAAAAATAAAAAGAAAGTTATCTCCATGAGAAGAAACTATACCCTTCCTCAGGATTAAATGATTTGCCCAACACCACACAATTAAAGGAGGACTGTGATCAAGAATACAATGGTCAGAGAGTTCTTGCAGGATCTACAGCAGGGGGTGTCCCTGGTGCAGAGGATTGGTGGTAGCAGATTTGTGGGGAAGGGTGCACCTGCAGCATGCCTCCGTGGAAAATAATGTGTTTATATTGTCACAGGATATTTCTTCAGTGGGTAGAGACCCATACAATAACCAGCAATATTAAACTCCCATTTGGGGAGTCCTAGTATATTCTCAAATAGAATGGCTAAAATCTATGGAGTTTACAGGCAGTGCCTAATAAAAGGAAAACAGACCAATATGCCAAGCCTTCAATATTAATGCCTTATTCTTGTAAAAGTGAAAAACAAACTCAACTATATTCCCCCTGACATAAAACATGACTCCCAGGGATAAGCCTCCCTGGTACCTTGGGATTACTACCAAGCACTACCAAGTGATGCATTCGGAAAAATATCTTGACCAAAAGGGGGGAACATTAAATACGAAAGAGTTTTTATGGCTAAGAGATTTCAAAGTGAGTTGGAAAGTCATTTCAGAGGTTATGCTTATATACATCTCAGGCAGATCCCATTAACTGTCACGGTAAATAAAACCTCATGCAGAGCTGTTCCCAATGGCTCTAGAAACATCCAGACACTATAGGCAAGGTACACAGCTGCATTAAATCAGCACCCTATTGGTGGATCTTGCCCTGAAATACACGATAAATTGTTTCCCCACTATAACAGAGTTAGACTCATTTATAATTTCCCTACTCATGATTTTTCTCCCCCTTTTATTTGAACCTGTAATTAGCACTATACCATTAAATTTATTTCCCAGAGTCTGTTCATATGCTGGTTGAGCCCTCAATCTCAGCAAAGCTGCAACCAACACCTACTCTAGTTCATTAGACTCACCCAGGACAACTAACAAAATGACATGATGGACAACTCCCACCTTGAAAATAACAAAAAGTATCTACAACTGCAAACAAAACAGTTCCTTCCATTGGCCCCAAAGATCCAAGGCCCTCCTACTCTGAAGGAGAACAGGTAACATCATTCCAAAAGCCTCAAATTTGATGAATAAACAAATATAATGGGGGAATGTAACCAGGGACCAAAGCAGACTTATTACTATAGTAGTCATGGGAAACTTGCAAATTTGACATAAAGATAGTGGTTACCAGAGGTTCTGACGTGGGTGGGGGGAGAATAGGTAGAATTTTAAGGCACTAGAATTGTTCTGCATGATACTGCCATGGCAGATGCAGGCCATAACACATTTTGTCAAATCCTATAAAACTGTACAGTACAACGTGTAGGGCATAATGAAAACTATAGACCTTGGCTAGTAGCGATGATTTAGCATTGGTTCATGAATTATAATAGTTACTGCACACTAATGTAAGATATTATTAACAGAGGAAAATGTAAGAGGAGGAGAGGGTGGGATGGGTTACACAGGAACCCCTAGACTTTCTATGTAACTTTTCTGTAATCTAAAACTTCCCTAAAATTACAGTGTATTTTTAAAAAGAATGACAAAGGATATTGGTAATTAGAAAAAAAAAAAAGATGAATGGCTCCCTCTACTCTACCAAGTTGCTTCAACATACAAATACTCTATAGCACAGTTAGATTCCCATCATCAGGGTAGAATAGTAGAAAGGGAACTGGACTAGGGATTAGAATACCTGGTTCTAGTACAAACTCCTCAACTAATGACAATACTAAGGCAGAACATTTAAATTCTTTGTGTCTTGTTTTCTCACTAAAAATAAGTGGTTCTGCTGAGTCAGGGTCACCCAATACATAGCAGTTGTGCCATAATTCTCCATTCCAGAGAATTATGACCCTAGTAGCCATTACTGGTCAATCACAGAATTATTTTCTACCGGACACACTGATGAGACCTCAAAATCCTGCTCAGCAGTGTTCCAGGTAATCACTCAATCACATGGACATTCTCACCCTCCATGTCCTCTACAGTGCCTCCAGCACTAACATGCCATCATGCTGGGATTATGGTATTTGCCATACTTTATGACATCCTCTTTTGAATGAGGAAGACTGGGGAGGATTCGACTGCAGCTGCTAAGATTGACAGATTTGTACAAAGCTGTTTTTGCCAGTTATTTTTAAATTTCTAAAAATACTTTGATATGTTAAAATTAAAATTCACGAGTCAAAATACACTGTTGATTTTAAAAAAAGTTTCAAATCATCAGAGGAAATCTAGGAAAGGCATAGTAACATGTACCAAGCTGAAAACCTTTAGGAGCAACTTAAACTTCAAAGGATCTAACTCTATTTTATTATGGGTATTTCAAAATATACACAAAAGTAAAGAGAATAGTACAATGAACCTACTGTCATTCACTCATCACCCGATTTCAGCAACCAGCAACTATCAGCATTTACCATATATGTTCACAGGATCTAACTTTAAAGGTCAAGGCTTCTGGGACTAGTGTTCAAATACTTCAGGCAAAATATAGCTTCCTTTGTAAACACACCACATCCATGCATTAACACAGGTACACACATATGTTCACAAAAACAGTAGTTTCCAGGTAATTGTCTAGAAACAAGCTGGAGAAAGATCTGTTCTCCAGATACTTGCCATTCAAAATGTGGTCCCTGATCAGTATCAACTGGGAATGCAGAAGCCCAGACCTACTACCATAATTTGCATTTTAACAAAATCCCCAGGTAATTAGTTTACACACTGAGGTCTGAGAAACACTTGTCTCCTCTAGATCACTGTAACTCTTCTGTGTAAATCATTTCCTAACTAAGTGGCTCTGAGGAGCTGGACAAGAAAGTGAAGTGTGAAAAATAGTGGCCATTTTAAATAGGATGGTAATTTGGCATTAACTAGTGAAATCTATAGGTTTATAATTTATGACCTAGTAATTTCACTTCTCAGTATCTACCCTAGAGAAATACTCACACAGGTGTCTAAACAGGAAATTACAAAGGTATTTACCGCAGCACTGTTTGGAACTGGAAACAACCTAACTGTCCAACAATCAGGGAGTGGCACAACAAACTTCAGTACAGAGTAAGCAGTAGTTAAAGTGAATGAGCCAGATCATGGAACATTCTCCTAGACATGTTGAGTGACAAAAAGCAAGTTGCAGAATATTTTACCTGGAATGTCAATGTTTATGTAAAACAAAACAAAAGCTTTATTATTATATGTTTTCACTGCATACCTATACGGATGTGTAAAGGAAGAGACAAGGTCTGGAAGGACAGACAACGAAAGGAAACAGTGATTACATCTGAGGAGGGATTAGGTAAATCAGGATTAGGGGTAGGAGATAAGGAAAGATTATGATGTTTTATATCTCTATTTACTGATTTATTAAAGTATATATATACATTCATGTATCACTTGTGGGGAAAATATTTTTAAGTAGTTATATAGCATCTTACACCAAATGAGTTTATGCAGAGAAATACAGTCAGGATGCGGCTGGAGAAAAATGGATAGAAAGTTTAAAGATCTCTGGCAAACTTCAGGTATTTGGAAATTAAGTTAGTTTGCCTGGCTCTATATGAAGGACCATGTATTAGTCAGCCAAAGGGGTGCTGATGCAAAATACCTGAAATGGGCTGGTTTTTATAAACGGTATTTATTTGGGGTATGAGCTTACAGATACCAGGCCATAAAGCATAAGTTATTTTCCTCACCAAAGTCTATTTTCACGTGTTGGAGCAAGATGGCTGCTGATGTCTGCGAGGGTTCAGGCTTCCTGGGTTCCTCTGGACTCAGCTCCTCTATTTTCTCCACAAGGTCAGCTGTAGACTCTGTGGCTCTCTAGGCTTTGCCTCTCTCCACACGGTCAGCTGTAAACAATTAGGCGAACTGCTCTGTCTCTTGCCCTGGGGCTCCAGCTTCAGCATCAAACTCCAACATCAAAAACACTTAACTCTGTCCTTTGTCAAGCTTTTTATCTGTGAGTCCCCACCCACCAAAGGGTGGGGACTAAACGCCCTACTGGCAAAAGAGGTTTACATAATTAAGTAATCAAGTAAACCTCTGAATACAATATAATCTCATATACCCAGAGGAAAAGACCAGTTTACAAACATAATCCAATATTTTTTTTTGAAATTCATCAATAATATCAAACTGCTACAGACCAATTTTTCCCCACTCATATGCATCTAGCTGATACTGGGCACATTTTCGAGTGTCTCCAAAAGTGACATGTTCATTTTTCTGTGTCTTTTCTTTTTGTATTCCCTTCACGGTCTATGAGCTACTTGAGATCAAATTATATCACATATATGATTGTATTCATTGCTGCATATTAAAGGTTCCTAGTTCAACGAACGTGTATATTAACTAAATTAATAATTCGCCACCATATATATAATAATAATAGCTTTAAAAAATCCCTAAGTGATAGAAAGAGCACCTACTGTCCTCATTTTATAGATGAATAAACAGGCTCCAGGTTGGGTGATGTGATCAACCACCCTTAAGCAAGTGAGTGGCAAAGCCTTGTGATCCTAAATCCTCCATTCTTTCAATCACTGTACATGTGCCACACTGTCATATTTAAATACCATGCTTATCCATATTTTAGGCAGTTTTTAGATAGCTCTGGATTGTAAACTATCAGAAGAAAAATAAGAATTCAAATAATACCTACTCTTTTAGGACCTCAAATCTAATAATTTATTGAGTTTCTTTTCTTTTCCAATACCCTGTCTTCTTGAACATTGAACAGACCAAGAGACTGAAAAAAAAATATTGCCACCACATCCACACTATAAAGAACAAAGAGAAGCTCTTCTGAGTTTTTAAAAAATTTGTCTGTCTTAATTTACTATGGAAAAAATTAACAAATACAAGAGCAAACAGAACTCCGTGTACCCAATTTCCAGCTTCAAAAACTAACACAGCCTGTTAGAAAAATTCTACTGATAATGTAAATAGTGTTTGAGAAGCTGGAGGGAAAGGGAGAATCTAATTGTCTGTCCTTAATATGCTGAAAAATTCTACTTCGAAAGGAATGTGACAAGATACCTAGGAATTTTGTTCCATATGAAATATTGTCAATCTTACCCATAGGCTCTGTGAAGTTAAATATTTTTAAAAAGAATTTGAAGAGGTCACATTGAATCTTAGACATCAAAATAATATAACTGACTTCTCACACGAATCATCTTAAGCCTTGTGACCACAGAGGAGCATGTCGAAAACTGCAAATCTGTACATATATGCAAGATTCTATTTATAGCAATAAGCACTTAGTCTTATGGGAAAAGTTCCTCAACCCTTTAAAAGTCAAACTATTTTAAGCACCTCACAACTTTCTAAGAATTCTGTTTGTTTGTTTTAATATTGTTCCCAAAAGTTGGGTCGTAAATTGGCGTGTGTGTATGTGTGTACACATGTATGTGCTTATTTTTAGAAGATGTGCAAAATGAGGTGAGTAGGGTTTGAAACATTAACAGCTCAATAAAGAGCTCTAACAAGGGCTGTGTTAGTGGGATAAAGGCCTGTGAGTTCACAGTATGACTAAGAAATAAATTAGCTGCCTTAAATATATTTTTAGAATTAGAATATACGCAGTTAAAAAATATGAATCAAATACAGCTCATTCCCAAATAGAAGACACAATTCCCATAGCCATTTAAAACATATATGTACAGATGCTTAGATCCTGCTAAATTTAAACCCTGACTCAGTAGAACAAGACAAATCTTTCCTTCTTCTTTTGGGGAAGGAAGAGTGAAAAAGATTGCCCTCAAAGAGAATATTGCAAAATTACCAATGTGCCAGGAACTTGTTATTTATACATAGAACTGCCAACCTTTTAAAAAAATAAAAAAAGGAAACCAACCAGTTGATGAGGCTTAAAAACCTGTGTAGGATCATAAAGAAAACTTCAAACATTCAACTGAAACTGCAAACATCTACCCTTTTCCTCTCCACCACACTGACAATGAACTAGGCCAGCAGCACCATATGTTTGTTTCAGATAGTCTTGAAGTTTTACTAACCATCTAGTCTTGAAGTAAGTTTTACTAACCATCTATCTCTGCTTGGAATTAATCTTTTGATCTTGGCTTTCTTCAATGTACCTTGTTCAGAAAACTCACATTCATTTATGGAGAAATACCCACTAATTTTGAGGAGCCTTAAAAAGAGCTTTCTACCACACCATGGTGCTTACATGGAAGTCATCAGAAAATGGTTATTCCTAGTAATTTTATTCCATCACCAGTTCAGAATGTAAATTAATGGGCACGGCTACCCTGGTCTTTTCTGAAAATAGCTGCATGACTGTGTCCACAGAGTGACAAGGATATGTCAAAGCACAAGACTTGTGAGGTGCAGGACTTTCAGTAGAGGAGAGCCTCTATGAAGACAGACCAGGTCTCCAGGTTTGTGGATTACAAGGTGAAAGTCACTAGCTTTCTGGTTTGGTCACTAAATGATGCCTACTTGAGATTTCCACCAAAAAATCTTGTTGTGATTGTTGCTTTAAACCCTATCTTGAGGAATACATATAAAGAAGTTATGCAGTAGGGATTAACCACCTGTTAGCGGTGGCCCTTGTGTTATCAAGTTACAGGCTTAACTCAATTAGTTTATAATTAAGCACAAAATTTTTAGTTCAAGTTTAATTCCACTTAAATATCATAGTGAAAGTAGGCCGGTTATGAAGGCTTATGGATAAAAAGGTAGTGATACGATTAAAGGTTATCATACACTAGATTCAAATTTAAGACACCTGAGATAAACTTGTACACCAAGAGTGGATCCTCTTGTTCCAAGGATGCAATAAAAGTAAATGTGGCCTTAACATACATAGGTTTCTGAACATTTGAACTCTTTGAAAACAGCTTGATGCCTCTTTTTGGAGAAGGCCGTGGAAGGCCTAATTCCACCATGGCTCTTAGTAAGGAGACTGTGGTGGGCCTCTTCAAGGGTTACAGAGATACCTGGAGCTTCTATAGAGATGGAGGACTTAAGACGTAGGCAGCCCTAGACCACTGTGATTGTTATGATCAGAAAATGGAGTTCTCACCACTGAGGGCAGGACCAAGGGCTAAGACTCCAAGCCTGCAGGTGATTATAAACTCAGGGGTTAATAAATAAATGAAAATCTAAAAAAAATTTTTGATATATCTGTGTTTCTTTTCAATTTTGTCTTGGCATGATTGTGAAGAGCCCTACATGGAGTTTCAGGGTTAAGGCCTGCAGTCACTTACTGTGTCATTAACATATCCAAGCAGTCACTTACTGTGTCATTAACATATGCAAGAAAAAAATACAGACAAAAATAATAATTCTAGCCTAATAAGATGTACCTGTGTTATATCAGAGACTAATCATTTAACAAGCTCCTAAAAGATTACAATTTTTTAAAAAAATTTCCAGTGCTGTAGAGTTTGTTGTGGAAGCAATTTCTACACTGAAAGGGTCACTGAACTACATCAGAGATTTCATTCATTTAACTCCACTGTAACAAATCTAATGGACTGAAGAAACTCTTCTAGATCTTCTGCTAAGTGCTGGTATATTCGAAAGGTTAATAAGATATACATCCTGCCTTCCAGAATTCAGTCTTGGACAATATTACCCCACAATTTTTTTCATTATTGTTCCCCTAAGGTGTCTTATTAGACATTTTTTCCTAATTGTTCCCCCCAAAATATTAACAACAGAGATATACAGTATATTTATATATACTGTGGCCCTTTGGGAGGCTGCAAACATTTAAATATCTCCCATTTCACCTCCATCTCCTACCCAAGACCTAATTTTCACCATGCTGAAAACAACATTGCCCCCAGTGAGAACTCATGATCTGGGTAAGTATTCATATAAACCCCTTAAGTTAAAAATGAGCAAGTGGAAGGATATACATATACATGTACACATACACACACATTTTTTAAAGAATCAAATTCTTAAAGGATTCTATGATGAAAACAACAAAAAAGCATACATACACAAACACATACACAAATTAGAATAGGGATCAGCAAACCTGTTCTGTAAAGGACCAAAGAGGAAACACTTCAGGTTTTGTGGGCCATATACTGTCTTTCCAGCCTAATCATCTTCGTGTGTGTGTATGTGCTTGCTTCTTTTTTTATAATGCTTTAAAAATATAAAAAATCCTTTATTGGTTCAAGCACCTTACCAAATCAGGCTATTGGTAAAAACTGGCCTGTGGTTTGGAGTTTGCTCACCCCTAATCTATTAGTCATTGCTAATATTTACTGAACTCATACCATTTATTTTTTAAAAGTAACTTTCATAGCCCTCAGGAGCACCACTACCTGGTGTTGTATCTACTTTGGCTGTCTCTGAGATCCTGCTGAGATGTGCGTAAGTGCAACCCTTCTCATGACCTCCCGATCATTTAACACTCATCAAAAACTTCTATTAATGGGAAGTGGACTTGGCCCAGTGGATAGGGCATCCGTCTACCACATGGGAAGTCCGTGGTTTAAACCCCAGGCCTTGCTGACCTATGTGCAGTTGGCCCATGCGCAGAGCTGATGCGTGCAAGAAGGGCTACCCAGCGCAAAAGAAAGTGCAGCCTGCCCAGGAATGGCGTGGCACACACAGAGAGCCGACGCAGCAAGATGACACAACAAAAAGAAACACAGATTCCCGTGCCGCTGACAACAACAGAAGCAGACAAAAAGAAGAACACGCAGCAAATGGACACAGAGAACAGACAACTGGGGTGGGGGGGGGCAAAGGGGAGAGAAATAAATAAAAAATAGAATCTTTAAAAAAAACCACCTCTATTAAGTAGATATTTTCATTTGAATTTTATAGCTGAAGAATGTGATGCAAAAAGCGGTTTGGCAACTTAGAAAGCTAGCTAACAGAGTGCTGAGATTTGAACCCAAGTCTGTTAGTTTACAGCCGGAGCTCTCAACCATCATGGGAGACAATCTTTCCAAGAGAATCACCACCAAGAATACCTCTTATTTATTTTCTTCAAAAGATGCCATATTTAAAAAGATTTTATCTGCTTAAAAAGGTCACTTACTAATAATGTGTTTTGTTTCTTGAATAACTATTCAAAGATATATATTAATAATCAGAGTATCAGGTCAGTTCATGGCTCAGCCCATTCTGAAAAGATAGGTTCTGAAGTGATGATGTCAGTCAAAAATAAAAGAAACTTGGTGCTCTAGTTAGCCTGTTAGTATTTTCTTTAGGTAAATGTTAGCTTCATGAGGGCAAGAACTGTCTCTGTCTGTTTCGCCCCGGTAACTTCAGTTCCTAGAACAAAATCTCGTATTTGGAAATACTAAAAAGTTCTCACCTTCCCTTGTTTGGGTACTTAATGTTTGGGGAAGCCCATAATATATCTGAAACTATTGAAGGTGGGTAGACTCTAGGATTTGTTTCATCTCTATAAAGTTGTATGCTTCTGTGCCTCAATATGCTTATTCCAGTGGTATGCATTCAATTAACCACAATTCTCAAGAACTCACTACAGTACAGGGTGTTAGTCTGTGTTCTTGAGAAACAGAGTAAAATAGAAGAGGAACCTAAAGTTTAGTAGGGCATAAAGTCCACAAGCTAGTATCAAAGAGGCTTTAAAAGATTTTCACCGAATTAGGGAATCTTCCTACCTAGTTGTTTGAAACCAGCAACCTATGGAGTACCTCGTCCTCTTGGGCTGTCATGCGCACACAGGACAGGCCAATCAGAATCCTTCTCTGGGAATCTTTAAATTTAGGTTGGGAGAAAGAATCCTGTTTTCTCTCAGATCATGGGCTACAGAGGCATTAACAGAATGGCACTGGCCACGGTCATTTCCCCTTCCAAGTAAAGTCCGTATGCAGTAAGAAAAAAAAATGAAACCAACAGTAACAGAGAGAGACAAAAGATGGAAAGAAAGAGAAGAGATACACAGCTGAGTTCAATTCCTGGTTCTCACTGTCTGTTAAGCCCACTCCATAATAGTTCAACCTCCAATTTGGTTAAGTAAAAAAAAAAATTATCTCCTTTTGCATAAACTAGATTAAGTGGGTTTCTGTTAGTTGCAATTAACAATCTTAATACATGGGCTGAGGAGTTAGACTGACTTAGAAGGATAAACTATATCATGTCAAAGAAAGCAGGCTAAAAGTAAACAGCTCCTCAGCTCACCCTGGAGTGGTTCCTTATCCTTCCCCCACCTTGAGCTTTCATCTGAGAAACTAGGTTAAACCTCTTTGCTGCCAGGTGTGCTGGAATCCCTTAACCAGTCAGATGTGAGGTAATGTAGTGTGCTAACTTTTTTTTTCTTTTTTTGTGGCTTGCTTTTTTTTTTAAAATTAGAACAATTGTAGGTTTACAGAAAAATCATGTAGAAAGTACAGATTTCCCATATAACCCCATCTCACACACACAGTTTTCCCTATTATTAACATTTTGCATTAGTATGGTACTTTTGCTACAATTGATGAAACAATATTTTTTTAAATTATTATTATTATGTTATTAACTTTAATCCACTGTTACATTAGGGTTCACTGCTGTGCTTTGCATTTCTGTGGGATTTTTCATGGTAACTTATATACAACCTGAAATTTCCCTTTATATCCCTTTTCAAATATACAACTCAGTAGTGTTAATTACATTCACAAATTGTGCTTCCATCACCACCATCCATTGCCAAAACTTTTCCATCACTCCAAACAGAAACTCTGTACCAATTAAACATTAACTCCCATCTGTGTTAGTTTTTACTCATTCATGTTCTTAAACAGAAGTGAGACTTAAAAAAAAATCTCCAAATAGAATAATTTTTATCCTGAAGCCCCTCCACATTTCATAGAGCATACACACACAGGAACAAGTGTGAAGAAGTGACTGGGCTTCAGGCTACACATAACAAAGAACTTTAAAAAGAACTGTTAAGAATGTAATCTCTTTATATAGCCCACATAAATTACACTAATCTATGGAAAGAAATCTTGTGACACAAAGAGAAAGCCAAGAAGAAATTTCATTTTCTCCCAAAGTTAGCCACCACCCTTTATCTTCCTAGTTTTGTATTACCGTTGTCTTACAGTTTCCTTCTTATAGTTTTGTTTTTTCCATGTGAAACTAGATGAAGCTATTTGTGTTAAATCTGCTCTATTTTACCTAAGATTGAGGAGCTATGAATAGAAACAGTATGCAACCAAATTAGTCACCAGCCACAAGGAAACCTGATATTTGCCTCAACAGATAACTCAGAAAATAATTTATTAGCAGGATATTTTTAAAGGTCACCTTTCTTTAATATCTCAGATTACTATTTTAAAATTTTATTTGAGAAAAAGTAAGTAAGAATTACTCTGTAACCAAAGACTATACTATTTAAACCAAACCGTCTACATCACGTTTTCCATTAGTTTATTTTTAAGGAAAATTCTGAATAATTTTTAAAGTCACTTTTTCATCACTGATAACTGGGCAAAGAATAAGATTTCAACATCAGAAACCTAAACAAATTCTAGGTCAGTCCGTGCGTCTCTAAAATAGCAGTAGTTTCTAGAGAATAGTCCCATCCTGACTGGGAAAGTGCCCTCCTAACTGTTCTATATTCTCTCAAACTATGAACTCCAAGAGGACTGACATAGCACTGCTGTGTTTAGTTCCTGGTAGTGCCTAGCACATCACAGGTGATCAATCCATGTTTGGTGAATAATGGGATCAGTAAGAAAATACAACTGCATGTCCTATTTCCAACTTTGATAGAGAGTTAGATATAAGAATGTCATTAAGAAACTGCCAAGGCTGAAAATGAAGAATGTTTAAGTTTCTACTACTTAAATTCAACCTAAACCAGTGACTACGTTTAGCATTTCCTCTGTGTCAGGCACTGGAAGTGGAGCTGTGGTCACCCTGATAAGGACGACAGAGTCCCTGCCTCTAAGGCACAAGTCAAGAGTGAGTGGGCATCACCTGGGGTCATCACATGGGGGAAATAGTCTGGGGACAGTATGTAACCACTCACCAGGGAGGTTCATCTTCTGTAAGACTGTAAAAGTAGGAAGAACAGAGAAGACCATGGAATACTTAAGAAAATAGTAATTTATAAATGCAGTTAAGTGTCCTAACTAGCATCCAGTAACATATGACCTATTAACCCATTACATTGTTTCCACAGGAAAAAAATACATTTTAACAGGGATGCCATACTTCCAGGGGAGAAGCCCCCACATTTCTTATCCCATTAGAGCTCTGCTCAGGCAGAGGTGGAGGGAAGGAACATAAAGGATGGGAAATGGACTAGAATAGAAAAATATGGCAAGGAAAGATTGTTGGAGGATATTCCTACATATGATACGGATTCTTCAACTATTTGAAAAAGAGAGTAGGTGCACTTTTATTTCTGAACCTCATTAAGTCCAGATGCACTTTCCCATATCTGAATTCCACCTTACAAAAGGTATTACGGGAGTCTGCTTGTATGTATGATCATAGACACTTAAACCATTCATGATAGCAAATCCCATTACAAAGTAGATCATTACTTAATGGGTTCAGACACAATCAAATTATGACCCCTCCAAACCCAAAAGTTTTCTAAAAACTGCAAGTTCTTTCATCTATCCATCCACCCATGGAGTATCAATTATATAATGTACCAGATACCATATTAGCCTTAAGAAAAAAATAAAGGGGGGGGGGGATTAGGAAATGACAGCACACCATTAACTAGTACTATCAAGTAGTACTCAGGTAGTATTCTTCCTTCTTCATTTCTTGACTCGTTAAAGGCTAACTGAACGACTCATGAGTGGAATCAGAAAAGAAGATAAACTCTACAAATCCTATCCCCACAGTAAATTAGAGTTAGAGTAGAAGTTAAAAAGACATTATGTTAAGAGCCATGATTGCTCAGAAACACACAAGTGCAGACAAAATAAGATGAGTGTATGGTCACATCATAGGCACTTCTAAAAGATACCATAAATAGACCTACAAAGGGCTACATGCATTGACTTCCACGATAGCCCCTGAACTACATGAGAACCCCTCAACAAGCAGCCCACAGCTTCCCCTCCTCTGTCCTGGCTGGAATATTCTATTGTCCTAACACACAAGGGTACAGAGGAATTGCTCAACTTTTTTTGGGTATGGTGATTGGCAACATGGCTCAAGAGTGATAGAACAGTTCAGATCTTGGGATTACAGGGACAAAATTATAAACAGGGCCAGTTAGTGATTCTATTACAGCCTTCCTGAATTGGGAGATAATCTTTCAGTTCTAAATAATCAAACAGCACAGTTACCTGCCTTCCTATATTAAGAAATGTGGTTAGAGCAGAACACAGGCTTTGTGTTCAGATTAAGTTCAGATCTAAGATTTGTCACCATCTTCAATGGTGGCCTCAGGAGAGTAGCAATCTGAACTTCAGTTTCCTCTTTGGAGGAATGAGGCTGCCTGCCACCCCTTGACTCACAGGGCCATTGAGAGATAGGTGATAATCCACGTAAAGCAACTAGCCTAGTAAATGACCTCTATTTTTCACGCAGGCTATCCATACCCCATCCCACCCAACACATTCCACACACTGACCACACATCACACTCAGAATGTGTTAGAAGGAGGCTTTGGCCTGTCAACTGTCTGTGTGTGCTCAAAAAAAGCAAAGCTCTGCTAGGTAAACCTAAGTGAAACCTAAGAGGAAAAAATTAACTCAGCACCAAACCGTATGCTCCAAAGCCAATAAGAAACAATTTTTATATCATTGACATTGCTGGCAAAGAAAAGAGAGAATCTTTTCCCTGAGTTAGTAAAAATAAAGACAACTTGAGAGGAACTGTCCCATCCTTGAGGAAATGATATAAAAACTGATTTCTTCAGATGCTTCAATTGGACAGTTAAAAGCATTGAAAGAAACAGCCCTGACTCTGGGCCTGGTGCCAAAGCAGGTACGGGACCCCAAAATATAGTCCTGGAATCTATGGAGTCTGCTCCTGCCTAGAGAGAATTAAGGCAAGATGGGCAGCAGATTAAAGAGGCTTAATATATTTTCAAAATTCCCCCAGAAAAGCGTTCGCCAGAACAGATCCTGGAGAACTTGGGTTGTCCACCTATCTAGGTCTGCCCAGTGCCTCATCTTCACACAGGCACTTATTCCTAAACAAGGTTTTTGTTTTTGTTTTTGCTGAGGACTATGAGCTCACAGAATTATAAAGCAGACAGAAAGGTTGGAGAACAACCAGTCTATGTATCTTCATCGAAGAAGAAAACTAATGGCCACAAGAGTGAGTCATAGAGCTGGTTAATGACAGAGCTCCTTCCACTGTACTCTACCTTTCCATCTCATTGAAAGATCAGCCAACAGCCAGTTTTCTCCAGTTGGTGCTATTGGTGCTATTTGAATGTCTCAAAGGAGGCAAATCAAAGACTGAATCATATTGATTTGGTTAATTTCTTTAAGAAAATGAAAAATATTGAATGTTTTGGTCCTGAACTTAGCTTTTCTTAAAAACAACAAATTATATGAGAAATCTTTTAGAGGTTGTGTGGTATAGAGGAAAACGCACACAATGATAGTAAGGAGGATGACTTTGTATTAATGCTTTTCATAATATTCAACAAGGTTTTTTTTTTTTTCTCACTTCTCTGGGCATGAATTTCCATACCTCTGGGCAGGGAATGGTGGACTAAATAATCCCTAAGGTCTAATATTCTGTGGGTTCTACAAATCTATGGAAAAACTAAGAGTATTACTATGTTATTTAATCATTTTTTATTTTCTTTAATTCTGTTTCAATTATCATGCAGTTAGGATTTTAAGTAACTGAGTCTAAAGAACTTGGTGTGTTTTTGAAACAAGAGTTCCAAGGACAATGAGAAGAACTCCTAAGCTAGAAAAAAATCAAAACCAATTTAATATAATAGGCAATAATTTTCTCTAACAGTAGATTTATTTGATAATTGCCTTAGAATTACTACAATATAGAAATCTGAGTTACTATGGCTTAATCTGAGTCATTGTGAATTTGTGGTTACTTTATAAACCTATAAATGTATACCCAGCTCAGTATCAAGAGCATACCTACCAAGAAACGTTTGCTAAAATTTTAGTCAAAACAACACTTCAGGTGGCGGACTTGGCCCAGTGGTTAGGGCGTCCGTCTACCACATAAATCTTTAAAAAAAAAACAAAACAACACTTCAATCCTGAGCAACACACCATCATCAAGATCCCTGACTAACAGTGCATGCTGATCCAAAATGCAGATTTTTAAAAAAGATTTATTTATTTATTTCTCTCCCCTCCCCACCCCCACCCCAGTTGTCTGTTCTCTGTGTCTATTTGCTGCATCTTCTTTGTCTGCTTCTGTTGTTGTCAGAGGCATGGGAATCTGTGTTTCTTTTTGTTGCGTCATCTTGCTGTGTCAGCTCTCCGTGTGGGCGGCGCCATTCCTGGGCAGGCTGTACATTTTTTTTGCGCTGGGCAGCTCTCCTTACAGGGTGCACTCCTTGTGTGTGGGGTTCCCCTACGCAGGGGACACCCCTGCGTGGCAGGGCACTCCTTGCGCACATCAGCACTGCGCATGGGCCAGCTCCACACGGGTCAAGGAGGCCTGAGGTGTGAACCGCGGAGCTCCCATGTGGTAGACGGACGCCCTATCCGCTGGGCGAAGTCTGCCGCCTCAAAATACAGATTTGATTCCAGGTAATATACCAACAAAACATGTCAAAGCCCATCCATTCTTGGGCCTTTCTTAATGACCCAGACTGTGGACATTAATCTCTTTTCTCAGGAATAATCTCTTTTCCCAGGAGGGATTTGCAGAGTGAGAAACACTCCCACATCCTGTTTCCCCCAGCTTCCCTAGAACTGTTTCCGCTTGGGTATCCATCATGAAACAGCCTTTCTACTCCATGAACAAGAAGGGTGAAAGAACAAACAGAATTCCTCACATTTGTTTCACCAATCAAAAGTCAACTATTTAACGTTTATGGAAAGAATCCTAGACTAGGTACAACTATACACACTAATCTATTCAAGCCTTAACAATCCTGCAAGCTGCAGATGTCCAACCTCCCTTCGCAGGAAAGGAGATGGAAGCTCAGAGAAGTAAGCGCCCTACCTGCGGTGAGGAGCACAGCCAGGTTTGACCAGCCTTGTGGCCCCAATCAGTGCTCTTTCCTCCCACCATCGGCCCATACTCTCACCAGCCTATGCCAACTTGACTGCCAAGAAGAGAGGATCTGAAGGGGTTCTCTTAAAAAAAACCCTATGATTTAATAATTTTATGGCTTTTCAGTCAAGTGTGGTGTGTGCTGATAACATCATTTATTCTCTCACCTTTATTTCAGCTGATAGGCCACAGGAGACGAACAAGGGAGAAATCTTGGATCAGTCTTTTCATTTGAAAATGCTTTCTGGGAATGGAAACTAATGCTATCACCACCCCCAACAAGAGCAGACACGGGTCAGGCCCAGTGTATTCAAGCACCTTTAAGGAGAGGGCAGGGACTGTGAAGAGGCTTCCTTTCAGAAAGTCTACTGAGGGAGAAGGCATCCACTCAAGACTTCTTTGGACATTTTAGAAGAATTAGACTCTCCAACTCTTCCTGCCTCAAATTCTAAGGGTGCAAACAGTGTTAATTAATATTTACTGCATTAGAGAATTAAGAAACTAGGTTTCTGGCGGCGGACTTGGCACAATGGATAGGGCGTCCGCCTACCACATGGGAGGTCCACGGTTCAAACCTGGGGCCTCCTTGACCCGTGTGGAGCTGGCCCATGCGCAGTGCTGATGCACAAGGAGTGCCGTGTCACACAGGGGTGTCCCTGCGTAGGGGAGCCCCACGCAAGGAGTGCACCCTGTAAGGAGAGCAGCCCAGCGCGAAAGAAAGTGCAGCCTGCCCAGGAATGGTGCCGCCCACACGGAGAGCTGACACAACAAGATGACGCAACAAAAAGAAACACAGATTTCCGTGCCACTGACAACAACAGAAGCGGACAAAGAAGATGCAGCAAATAGACACAGAGAACAGACAACTGGGGTGGGGGGTGGGGGGCAGGGGAGAGAAATAAATAAAAATAAATAAATCTAAAATAAAATAAAAAAAACTAGGTTTCCTACAACCATGTGCATTTTTCTGTAACACTGAGACCTCTTGGATAATACTAGGATGTAACTACATTTATGCCAATTTTCTTGGACTTAAGAGCGTAACTTTATTATTTTAAATGACCACAGAGGTTTGTAATTATTATCATTGATTTTATGATACATTATTGCTCCCATCTATGATTTACTTGATGCCAAGATCTTGATCAGGAAGTTAACACCCAAATATGACACAGTTCCTGTGGGAAAATACCATGCTGGCTTTAAAAACCAACTTTAATGGAAGAGTTTTCATTAATGCAGAGCCACGAAAAACAAGGGCTGTCTGCTCAATAAAAGCTTGATTAAGCAAAACTGACTAAGCTTTTTTTATCCAACTTCTAGGAGAAAGGAGCATTATCTTGGATCTATTTTTTAAGTAAGTTGGAGAGGATAATGGTAAATTCCAAGTTTCTATATTACCCCCCAGAATCAGTGGTTTTCAACTTAAGCTGCGGATCAGTAGCACACAGGGGGCACTTAAAAAATACCAAGGCTAGGCCCCATCCAGACCAATTGAAACAGAATTCCTGGGGGGGCGGGGGGTTTGGGTACTGTTACATTTTCAAAGCACCCAGGTAATTATAATGTGCATCCAGAGTGAGAACAACTGCCTTATACCAGCGGTTCTCAAATTTGAGAGAACTTAAGAATCACCTCAAGGCCTTATTAAAACAGATTGCTGGACCCACACCCAGAATTTCTGATTCAGTAGGTCTGGGGTGGGCGGGAAGATTTTCATGTCTAATAAGTTCCCAGGGGATGCTGATGCTGCTAGTCCATGGGCCACACTGAAAACTAGCTACTAATATCTTCTGTAGTTGAACTATATTAAGTTATTCTAAACTGTTATTTAAAAATTATTTACTATTAAAGTAAATATAAGCATACATACTTATATATAAAAACCTAAGGAGTGACCTAATATTTTAGGATGGTTTTCAACAGTATGCCCAAAAGAAAAAAGATTATTTGCTTAGCCATTAATTAAAACAAATAACTTAGTTAATCAGAATGCACCATTCCCTGGCAATTTTAGTTACTGAAGTAAAACCAGGATAAACTCAGAAGCAATTCAACATCAGGAAGCTCCTCCCATGTGATGGCTGGTACAAGGCATTTGTGGGCACACACCATGAGTAAGTCATTCTTTCCTTCCTAGAAGAGTGCATAGTCTATCAGGCACCACTGCTGTGCACACAAATAACCAAATGGTCAAATGTGACAGCTGAGGTAACAGTGACAACCTGTGAGGGAGTGGTTCAGAAGGACCTGGAGGAGGCTTCACAGAGGAAGGGGCCTTTTCGCTGGCTCTTTAAGGGGACCACCCAGCTGCCAGTTTGCCACCGTTCACAGTAAAGTTACAATACCAGCACGGTTTACCTGCTACCCTACCAGGTACATCTGGACCTTGTCCCCAGACATTATAAGAGCGAACAGGAATTACAAGCTACTTTTACTTCTAGGTAAAAGCAGAAGTGGTTTATCTACCTTTGTACTTTTTTACAACAGCCCACTGCTTAACACAAAAGGAAGCATTCACTGAATGCCTGTGAGTAAATGATGAAAACCTATTCTGGAAGGTAAGCCTAATGTACCCAGGGGTGCAGACAGGTAGACAGGTAGAGAGGTCAGAGGTCAGGCCCAGAAAGACAGTCTTTTGCTCTCCAACAGTCTTTTGCTCTCCATATCTATCCACATTCCAGGCTTAGCACAACACAAGCATTAGAAAGTGTTCTTGATTAATCAGAAAAGTGATAACACACTGAGCTGGTGCTGGGAAAGGAAAGTAAGTGTTAAAAGGAGCATTTTCCCTATGGTTTGCTTCTGTAGATTTGGAAGGAGTAACAGGAGGATAGATAACTCCTCAGAGCCTAGCTCAGCAAGGCAGCCTACACTCTGTGGTGTGCACTTGGCTAAACACAAGTAAGGAAGGCCCTTGGGATTGGCATAACTTTTTGAACTCCTTTCTGTAATCTCAAAAACACTCTTAAAATAATTGTGACATTATTTGTCATTTAGCAATTAGTTCGGCTAAGTGTGGCAGGCAGTTAGTTAACTTCAGAACCCAAGTGCCAGATCACCAACTGGTATAGAATCCTTTGTACACTCCCACTAACCACACTGAAAAGCTGTCGGTGAGGCTTAGCACTCTAAAGATCCCTGGCAGTGAAAAATAGGGAAAAAAAGCAGTAAGGGATTTTCTTAAGACCGGAATACCCACAAACACTTTGTTGTTGTTGTTGTTGTTGTTAGGAGAACTGAAATAAAATGTAGAAGTTAAATGCTGAAAGTACCCTTTAGAGAGCTAATGCAGTAGGCGCTGACTGTTGGCTCTGCCCCTCCCAGCATGTCTGAATATAGTTCCCAGGAAGCTTCTTCTACTCAATAGCCAGATATTAGAGGTCATCATCCAATTTCTGACAAATATAATTTGCCAGGCACAATCCTTGAAATTACCCACAAACACTTTAAAACTAAAATATTTGTTTTTTTAAAATTTACCTTTCAAGAACAGTACAGAATAAAATGTGAAATGATGGAACATTAAAACAGCCGAAAATTAACGTACTACTGGGTACTGCATTCTTCTTAGTGAATATTTCCCAAATAAAAGTAATGAAAAAATAGTGTTCCCAGTTTATTAAGCTGTGATTATGCTGATCAAAATTGTCATTTTCTTTCAAGTAAATAATATTTTATGCCATGACATAAATTAAACACTCTTCTGAACAGATGGATTTTAACCACTTTCTCTGTTATGCAAAAGTTATGAAGGCACAATCCTAATTTCTTCTAGAAAAGATGGTACCCAGATAGCCACTATTTGTGCCTCAAGGGCATCCTAAGCCTAAAATGAATCAAACTGTAACTAACAGAATAGTGAAATATCACTAATTCTAGCTGCATGCACTAGGACAAAGCTGGAATTTACCCTACCTTTTTCTTTAAAAATAAAATAAAATAAAAGGCAGGGTGCTTGTTAACAAAGGAATCAATATAAACAAGATCATAAAAGGGATATTTAAACTACTCTAGAGAATGTTATTTAAACACATTTCAAAAGTATTTATAAATAACTGATTTACTGACAATTCACTTTTTCTCTATTCAATAAGCCTACCAGGACTGTTCTTTGGCAACATTTTGTTAGCTTACTCAAGTTACAATATTTAATAGGAAGTTTTTTTTTTTCAAATCTGAAACCATTCAGATATCTATTAATTATCACTGATCTTTCCCAAGAGACTCTTACAACTAGCCTTAATTAATGAGGCTCAATGTATTTAATTTTAAATATCATAACCTCAGGCCAAGAACTAAATAACATCAACCAACTTCAGAGAAATGGATAATGCTTGTGTTTTCAGAGAGGAAGATCCAATGCATTTTGACGAGGAGAAATGCCCAATCACACTCACTCTGCTTTATGCAGCTCCTAGGCTCTTGGACATAAACAGTTAATTTCTGAGGTTCAAATATCAATTGCACTAGCCCAGAAGCATTTCTGAAAATCCAGAAGGAGCCTGCCAAAGGCCTGACAACCTTGCTCCAAAACCATGACAAGAGTGTCGTCCTAACTGGCACTCTGTGGGACGCTCCTATGAACTTAAGTTTTGTAGGCAGAGACACTTACACAACTTTGAGAGGAGGCCTGGGGGCTGCTGATCTTCTTGACTTGAAAAACAAGTTAACAGGAAGGGTAAATTAAGGAGGAATACCCTGATCTTTGAGGCCTGAGCAAGTCACCTGAGGCAGTTCTGTCCACTAGGACAGGCCTCCCTCTGCCAGGCTGGTTACAACAAGAGAAAGGAAAGATGAGAGAAAATATACTTCTTTGGGTACATATCCACAGGCAGTCAAAATAGTTAAAACCCAACAATAATAAAAAAGTATCTAGAGTTATATCCCACATTTGGTTCCCTGAGTTCACAGAATACCTTGTTCCTGCTCACCTTTAACATTTAAAATCTGCAATAAAGTTAATCTCTCCACTAAGAACAGTTGGAGAATTCTCTTTAAACTCTCTAAAGCAGAAAAAAAATTAAATATAATCATTTGATTGCTTTATGAAAAAAAAATCAAGATTTTAAATTATGGAGTGGTAAACAATCCTCTCGGAGTAGACAAAAAAGGAAGATATACTCTGTTTGACTAGAATATATATACTTTGTAAAAATATATATATAATATTTACCCTAGTTTTCTTTTAAAACCAAAAGCATCCATCTTTCCTAAAAACCAGGCATTCCTGAGGAACTCTAACATCATTTGAGCCTCAGTCTATACACTTTCAAGAGGAAACAATTAAAATAACTTTTCACTACATTTAACTATCATGTTTCTAGAACCTTTAAAAGTAAAGGTTAAATGGGTTATGGGAATATGTAATGCACATAAAGTAAGCACTGAGACTCAATAAAAATTTAAAGACATGACTATTAAAATGCATTTACTTAAGTCAAAGTATTTTAGGGCATTCTGTAAGCAAAGCTGATGTTTTGCATGAATTTGGCAAAATGCTTATAGAGAACGAATCATTTAACAGTAGGGATGTGCTGGACATCAAAAACAACATAAAAGTACTATCACATTTCTTCAAGAAAAGAATTTCGTGTACTACTAGAAATGTTTTTTCTGTGTTTCTAATGTATAATAAAGGTAGGTACCAAAGACCTAAGCACCTGATACTTTCACTGGGGGAGAGAATTAGTCATGCATGTTATCAAAGCAACTTCTGCATTCTGCCTGAGAAAGATCTGCTCAGATTTGGTATAGTAAATAGCCTATTTCTTAGAAAACCAATGATTTTAAAGAAGAGTAAATATATTTTCCTCTTGTAGACCATGGCTAACCACAGTATGGCACAATTCTGGAGGAATCAGACCTCACCCAGTTATAAAAATAGCAAAAAGGATTCTTGCTACTGGCAGAAAAGTAACAAACATCTTTATTGATACTAGAAAAGCAGTGTTTTAAACTTTTCAATTAGACGTACAAAAATCAGTTCTTTCAGATAAGAACGAAAGGGGAAAATTTAAATTGTGTTTTAAAAAGTTGAAGTAACTGAAATTATCCTTTAGAGGAAAGAACAGAAAGGGGAGAAAAAAAGAAACACAAAACAAACACGGGCTGAATGCTAAACACGTAACCTTGCCTGAAGCAGTATGAACAATTTAGGCCTCAGTTACCTAATCTATAAAATGGGGATATTAGTATCTGCCTTCTTTACCTACAGTGTGTTGTGAAAATTAAATGCAAATTATGAAAGACTTCAATAACCAGTAAAATGTTATAGAAATGCATTATCCACATTATTACTGTTTTATCAGGCATTCTAATTTCACTATGAAAAGGGCCTTGCCATAATTATTATCATAGGGGATTACTACTTTTTAGTATAAGTTTCAAGTCTACCAAGTCTATTTTTGCTTTACAGACTTATCCTGATTGACATAAGAAATAAGGTTGGACTTACAGCCTTGCTGCTAACAAACAGAATGAGGCAAAAGCGACCATGTGTAACTGAGTGGCTAGGTCATAAAAGGCAATTTGGTAGTCACACTCTCTTGGAGTATTCACTCTAGGGGAAGACTGATACCATGCTGTGAGCAGTCCTACCGAGAGGCCACAGACAGAGAGAAGCTGGCTTGCCAACAGCCACATGAGAAAGTTTAGGAGCTGATCCTGTAGCTCCAGCTAAGCCTTTAGACCGCTGCATCCACAGCTGACAATTTGACTGCAATCTCACAAAAGACAATGAGCCAGGATAACCTAGCTAAACTACTCCCATATTCCTGACCCTAAGAAAATGTGTGTAATAATAAATGTTTTATATTACAAAGCTACAGTAGTCAAAACAGCATGGTACTGGCATAAAGATAGACATATAGACCAGTGGAATAGAAGTGAGAATCCAGAAATAAGCCTGCACCTATACAGTAAATGAGTCAATCAGTTTTTGACAAACCTACTAAAGTCCACGTTAATGAGACAAAACAGTCTCTTCAACAAATGGTGCTGGGAGAACTGGATATCCATAACAAAAAATGAAAGAGGACTCCTCTCTCACTCCCTATACAAGAATCAACTCAAAATGGATCAAGGATCTAAATATAAAAGCCAGAACCATAAAACTAGTGGAAGAAAATACAGGGAAAAACCTTGTGGTAGGTGGTGGTTTCTTGGACCTTCCACCCAAAACATGCACAGCAAAAGAAAAACTAGATAAATGGGACCTCCTCAAAATTAAACACTTTGCACCTCCTAGGACTTTGTGAAAAGGGTGATAAGGAAGCTGACTCATTGCGAAAAAATATTTGGAAATCACATGTCAGATAAAGGTTTAATATTCATGATATATAGGGAGACATTACAACTCAACAATAGACAAACGGCCCGATTTAAAAATGGGCAAAAGACTTAAATAGACATTTGTCCAAAGAAGAAATACAAATGGCAAAAAAACACATGAAGACATGCTCATCATCACCAATGACTAGGGAAATGCAAATCAAAACTACAATGAGATATCATTTCACACCTATCAGAATGGCCACTATTAAAAAGACAGAACTACAAGTGTTGGAGAAGATATGGAGAGATAGGAATGCTTATTCACTGTTGGTGGGAAGGTAGAGGGACGTAGAGGGGTACAGCTACTGTGGAGGACTGTTTGGTGGTTTCTAAAGAAGCTTAATACAGACTTGCCATGTGACCCTGTAATAACCACTACTGGGTATATACCCTGAAGAACTGAGAGCAGTGACACGAACAGACATCTGCACACCGATGTTCACAGTGGCATAATTCACGATTGTCAAAAGTTGGAAACAACCCAGGTGTCCATCAATTGATGAATGGATAAACAAACTGCTTTATTCACACAATGGAATATTACGTAACTGTAAGAAGAAATGAAGTCATAAAGCATATAACAACATGGATGAAACTGGAGGACATTATGTTGAATGAAGCAAGCCAGACATAAATGTTTTAAGTCCTAAGTTTTGGGGTGATTTGTTATACAGCAATAGAGACTAATACAGAGCATGTGACATTTTGCTTTGCAATTAGCACTGAAGTACAGTCACTTCCCTGGTTTTGAATTATTTTAACCAAATACTTGTCTGAGTTTTTTTTTCCATAATAACTTTAGACACTATCTGCTTAAATTGATACTTTACTTACTGTGTAAAAACATACCTTGAGTTTTATTCTTATATCCACTTGTTATCATGCAATAAGATGATAGCTTTTTTTTTTTTTTCAAGTAGATTTTTTACAAGTGATCCTTAGCAGATTTTTCATGACATTTGGGGTTGTGGAGAGAAAAAGCTACAGGGGAAATTGTATTTTCATGTAATTAGACTGAATCATTTAATTCTAAGAATTAACATATCCATACATTTATTCTTTTAAAAAAGATGAATGATTTACAAAACCTATACTGGTTCCAACAAATTTTTTTTTTTTAAAGAAGCTGTATATTACATAAATGTTACATAAAAAATATAGAGGATTCCCATATGCAGCCCCCTCCCCACTTTTCCACATTAACAACCACCTTCATTACTGTGGTATATTTGCTAAAATTGATGAACACACATTGAAGCACTGTTACTAAATATGCAGTATAGTTTACACTATAGTTTACATTTTATTTCACACACTCTTATAGGTTTTGACAAAATATATTAATATATAATGGCCTGTAGCAGTCACTGCAATGTCATGCAGGACAATTCCAATCTAAAGCTCAGCTTTCCAGTGTTAATGTTGAAGCCTGGTGCAATTGCTCTTTGCAGCCCCACCTCGTGCTTTAGAGTCTTCCTACCTAAAATGTCCATGAAAACGTTATACTTCATTCAGTCCAAAGAGTCAAAGTTTAAAAATCCATTCACAAAAATGTAAAGTCTTTCTACAGCTACCTCTTTTTTAATCAGTTTGAAAATAATGAAGGAAATGAGAATGAGGGGCTCTAATTTTAACTCATTATTTGAAAATATTTCATAAGCAGCTATTTCCACTATTCGAGGCATTTAAGATACAGCTATGGAAAGAAAAAATAATACAAGACACAGCCCTCGTGGTATGTCAAATTTCTAAAATTTAAAAGACTAGTCAAAAAAAATGGAGTTGGCTATTTTTGTGGAACTGATGACCATTTGGATCCATCACAGGAAGCCAAGTGAAATCCTGAATTCCTAGAACCCTGTAAGCCATTCTATCGTGCCTTCCCAAAGATGATTTGCTAATTCAAGATCTCCACAACATCACCATTACAACTTGAGAACTTAATAAGCTATTTCATCATATACTGTAAGTTACAGAATCAAAAGATACATTTTTAAAGTGCTAATTTCAAATGTCAGAGTAGTTTTTGTTTTGTTTTTTAATTTTGTTTTTTTAAAAAGGAAAAATTTCCCTTAGGCCACTGGCAGTTTTCATTTAGTTTGGCCTTAATGAGTATTTACTACACCCAGGGCCCAGAAGCAGAATCCATACGGCCTTCAATTTCCTCAACTTAAATACAAAAAAAATGTTCAGTAATCAAAACACTTTTCAAACATATTAAAAGCACCATTTTTCTCCACTAAATTCTCCTACCAGTACTCTCTATCCTTTCAAAACTACCTGCCTTCTATCAGCCATTTAACAGGCAGGAGAACTCAATCTTATTTTCAAAAATATTTCCTGGACATGAAAGAACCATATTTGCATAGAAAATGGTTTAAAACATTATCCTATAGTTGGATCACATTTTAATTGGACAGAGTATTATTTAGATTAATGTGGAAACATTTTCCTATAATTACATGAACATGGAGGTTTATTTTTTTTCTCTTCAATGTGTATTATGAAATATTATATACATAAACTTTTATGACTGTTACATATTCAGAATATGATCATTCTACATTTATTTACAAGAGGATATTGGATGACTTAATGTAACAGAAACACAATAAGATCATAACATAAAGACAAAAATAAGGGGTAATTTATAATGGTGAAAATAAAATAATTATTCTGGAAAACTAGACTACAACTGAAAACTAATTTTAATTTTAAGCTTCTGAACACCCATCATCATTAGACAGGAGACTTATCAGTTCACCCAGTTTATCAAAAGAATGACTTTTCCTTCTCCCTCCCAGGTTAGCCTTAAGTATAAGAGACATCAAACATAAAGGACAGTATCTTCAACAATGTTTTACAGAAGGTGCAGATTTTCATGTGGTAGATTGCAAACGAGCTACCCACGAGCTACCCAAGAAGCCATGTCTTCTTTGACCCACACAGTGTCTACAAAAATTTCTGAATGGTTGCCAATGTTTAAAAATTTGGAGATTTAATGTAAGAACTCTGCTTTCCAGCTTCTCTTGAAAAATAGGATTTGAGAACTTCAGTCTTAAATTTCTTTATGGCAACAGTAGACTGAAACTGAAATAGCTGCCTCTCCTATACACTACAGCAGCCCCCTTGAAAAATGCCATGTCACCTACCTGACCCCTACAGGCATGTGAATGTAGACACTTGTAAATGAATGGCAATCTCTTATAACAATCTTACTACAAAAGTTGGGCATATGTTATGAAATCACTGTTCTTTGAAGACCCTTGTTGGAACAAAGGGGCAGGGAGCAGAGCTCAGAGTGGGTCTCTCACTCTTTGGGCATCAAAACCACCCATGGAGTTCTTTAAACAACACAGAAGCCAAATTTTGAGGACTTCAAGGACTCCCCAGGAGTCTTTGGCCATAGGGCAAGAAATCACTGAGAGAATAATATTATTTTTTTCATGTAATATCCTGCTTTTGAACAAAATCATGCATAAAAGACTTATATTCAGCAAGTGTGTACTAAAGTATAACAGCTCCTGTCCCTTCTTGACTTGGTGGGCATCCATTCTAACCAGTTGAAAATATCTTGATAATCATCCATGTTCATGGAACTCCAACATATACAACAGATAAAAGTGGAACTGCTCTGGTTGAAGTAGGGGTAGGAAGGTCAATTTGCTCATATCTTTTGAAGCCCTGTTCTTAATGAATGATTGGGTGCCATATTACTAGACACAGCTCTTAAAGGTCAGTTGACTGGATGGGCTCTCCTGAAGGGCAAACATTCTATACTGTGGACTGTAGAAAAACCCATAGATTTAGTGGTGTGGCATGCAGTTGGCAAAGCAAACAATTGTTACTAAAGTGAAAGTGACAGGAGATGGAAGGTCATTAAACAGGAAGTACATGCAGAAAGAACAAAGGCAGGGTCAAAACATTCCTTAAGAAAGAGCCATGGATCTGCCGGACTGCTTTATCAAGGCATGGATTCAAAGCTCAAAATTACATAGTGTAGGGCGGATACTTTCAAACTTTTTTCTAAAGCAGCAAACTTTTTCTAAATGAAATTCTGCACAGAACTCTAATATGTGAAATATCAACAAATGCCAACTGTCTTCTGGTTGAAAGGTAGGAGGGAAAGCCAGAAGTCCCAATGTACATACATCCACTACTTCTTCCCATAAACTTAGCATCTCCTCAGAACCCTAAGGTTCTAGGAAACACAGTGTTAGAAAGAACTACCACAGGGAATAAAAGATAGGTCTTTGGCTTGGAAAAGTTTAAGCACAGGTTTTAACACCTTGACCATTATCATTACATTAGAACTAAAACCACCAATCATTTTCAGTATCTAAACTATTGTTTTGAAACCACTCCTGAAAGACACATATACCAAACCATTACTATAAAAAGCAATAAATCGAATAACTTTTTCTATTAAAACTCTTAAGATGTATAAAGAATTATATTAGAACCAGTTCCATTCCCAGTCCTTTATAATCCTTTAAAAAAAAATCATTTTTAACTCACCTACTTCACAAACCTAAATCTGTCCTTTTATTTCAAATAACTGATTAACCAGAACCTTTGTCATCTCGACTCTTCTATGAAGAAAAATATAAATACAATGTGTAAATTTTTAAAATATTAAGTAGCCAAAAAATTTAAAGAATATTAAGCAACTAATATTTTGTTCTTTATTTCTTAAAAGGGAGAATTAACCTTATATTTTTAAATATCTAAGATGAAAATCTGGTTTTTAAAGATCTTTAATTTCATCAATTTTAGCAGTGGCATGAGTCAGGGAGTTTTAAGAAGCTTAGTTTACAAAGTCAATGTCTCTGATCTAAAGACATTACTATCAGTTTGAAAAGAAAGGAGAAGAATCCAGCTGGATCCAAGGGAGAGGCCAGATTATTTATGCACCCACAAATTTTTTTCTATCTTTCAATGGTTTTTAAAAAAAGAAGATGTTTTCCTTTTACAAAGAATAAATACAACTGCACTTCAGGGAAAAAAATAACAAACTTTCAGCTCTGGGAAATTCCTTCCCAAATTTTCAAACACTTACAAAAGCCTACAATGTTTGACCCGTACAACCATTGAGGAGCTTGTGTCTGCTGCACATTCCAAGTAAGAATATGCCACAGAACCCATACATTCCAACATATTGAGCAAGCACACACATGCCTCCCCAGCTTCCCCAAACCTCAGCCAGTGAGGGGGCAATGGGCTGGAGGCAGGCCTAGACACCAAGTAACTGCTCTTCGAGCCCTTCCCAATCATCCCCACTGAAATGCAAAGGGGAAGGAAAATAAGAGAGGGAGGAAGTGGCCAGTGGAAGGCCTCAAGGAAAAAAATGCAAAACCTTTTGTGGGACAGACCAGTCACACACTCCTAGTGTTGTTAAACATCAAAGAAAAGAACAAGTTGTATGAGACTCCCTGTCCTGCTGTCACCACTGGAATTACTTACTGTCTTCTAAGCACTACCAGTGAGCAGCAGTCTTTCCCACATGTCCTAGAATTATAAAGGGAGAATATACACACTATATGACATGGTTCAGCCAGGCACCTTCACATCTATGGCAACCTGCCTGCTTTTTGCTTTTTCTCCTTTTCTTTTCCTTTTTTCTTAATAATTTAAGATGCAAAAATACAATTTTCTAATTTTATTTTTATTTTATTTTAGAGAAGTTGTGAGTTTACAAAACAATCATGCATACCGTACAGGATTCCCATTCCTCACTCTATCTAAACTACCATTTTTTTCATCATCTATATCAGACTCTCTCAAACAGAAACGCACATTTTAATCCAAAATCTTATCCATAAGATGACAAAGAAAAACATTCATTTTTGAAAGTATGCACTGTTAAAATCACAAAGATCAGGAGGGACTAAATTAAAATGTCTCTATGTAATACAAAAAAATCAATATAGCTTGACCATGCATGTTTTTTTGAAACATCCTTTACTTAATGAATTGGTTTTATGTTAACCTGTCCATAGAATCACCACTCAATTACATTTTTTGCTTCATTTTTCAAAAAGAGTAGTAAAGAGAAGATATAGAGTATTAGAAATGTTTTTCCTGATATTTGTATTTAAGCTCTATTAGAGGTTCTTGATTGAAAACAGTTATTTTTTATCTAATAATTTTTATAAAATTATGTTCTTATCCAAAAAACACTACCTCTTCATCTAGAAACACTGTTGTATATGTCATTTCATTAGTAATTTAACTATATTCGTAAGTTATACGTAACAAAAGAAATATGCATGAGTACTGTCTCAAAAAGAACATATGTATCTTTCTAGCCTCTGTGCTTTCACTGACATTTTCATGTAACAAAAAGGCTTAAATTTTTCTAAAGTTATTAAAATGAACCGTCTTATAAAAGGTAATTTGCAAGAAGCCCATTCTTTCCTTCTCCAATTCATACATTTTTAAATACACAGATAAAAAATGAAAACATGCCAAACTTTGTCTAACATTCTAGGTCCTAAACAAAAAAACATGAATTTTTCTTCAGTTTTTATTAAAAAAACATCTGGGTCAAGTTATAGAATATAAACCCTTGTTCCACACTGTATATTTAATTTTCAATTACAATAATTTTTAAACACCTTTATATTTTTATCTAATTAAAAATGCCTCTTACAAAAAAATTAAGATTGAAAAATTAAAAACAGAAAAAATGCCTCTATTATAAGACTACTTCAAGAAAGTTCCTTCAAATTATGACTAACATTTTTGCTTTTCAATTACACTAAATTAAAAATATTCTAACTACACATCCTCTCACTTTCTTCAGATGTGTTATATACATGTTAATTTTGTGTCCTATTCTGGGTTAGGAAAAAATACACAAAGTTACTCTATACCCTATGTATATATTATCACAATTTCCTGCTATATTGCTAGCATGATGTTACTGTATTCAAGATAGATGTTCAGGAGGATAATAAGGCCACGCTCCTTTGGACGCAGTTTTGGTCAGGTAGAAGGAGGAGTTGCTTTGGATTCTGAAGCTATACAGTCCTATTTGTAAAAGGAAATAAATACAGATCCTCTTTGGACTTTTGTGAGACTCAGGATATATAGACAGCCTTGCCCAGTGCCTGGCAGATAGCTGCTACTCAATAAGTGTTAGTTACTTTTCTTCCTTATTCTCGAGCTTCTGGATCAGAATCTCATGAAAATGCAATGCCCTACTTTGGGTTGTACTAATTTGAAGAAGCAGGTGGGGAGTTGGAAATAACTTTCTTTCACCTTTTTTTCTTTGGTAATCTGTTATGCCCTCCTACCCAACCCCACCATACATGTGATAGCACATGAAAGCTCAAGGAAACAAGAAGATAAATGAGAAAAGAGAAAAATTTTCACAAGTGAGGGGAAATGGACTGTACTTCATATACACAATCATTTGGTATAGATCAAGGGTGTTTCTGACTGGTTACAACATTAAAGAAAAACTCTGAGAACTTCATGGATGCTATTCTATTAACACTGATACCATCCCCACAGGCCAAAGGTCATATTTTGTATAGACAATGAAACAGAGAAACTACCTCTGGGCAAATCTGGGGAAAGATTTTGGCTACCAGGAAAACCCTTAAACCAAAACATAGTCTTGACCTTATCCTGCAATACGCTGGCTGAAACCAGTGAGGAACCCACCCAAGTGAATTCTTGAATTAAACTTTATGTACTATATGGTACATAGTCTTGACCAGGGTTACAGGCACTGCCTAATCTGTGTGGCTTAGATGTTGAGAGAATTGTCTCTCTTTGCAATGTCCTACTTCATAACACAAGGCATACAACTACTGAAAAAGGCAGTGTAACAACAACAAAAAATTTCTTTAAAAATTCAACCTGCTTAGGCATAGTTCCCCACTCATGAGCAAGCATGGTGATAGAGGAGGTAAGTTGCTTTTAAAATTACCTCTGTTCTTTTCTGATTATTTTTTTTTTCTAAAAAACTATAACAAAGTACAAATCATTCAGACTGAGGTAGGAGTTAAGATCATTAATTGCAAAGAGTAAATTCACAAATCAATCTATTTTCCTATATTTCTGTCACTCTTGAATGGTACTCTTGGAACCTTATAATACTTTCAGTTGACTTATTTAATAAAAAGAAATCAATATAGGTGCAACACACTGAACTGAGAATCAATAGAACTGGATTCTAGCCTAGCTCCACTACTTAAAAGCCATGTGTCTTAGGCAAAGTATTATAACTCTCTGAGCCTGAGTTTCCTTATCTGAAAAAAAGACGTATCAACTGTACTATCTTCTTCACATAATTATTATTTGGAGTAAATTAAATAATGTGTCAAAGAGGCTGGAACAGCATTAGTGCTATATGGATATAAGATGTAGTCACATTAAATAAAGCATCTTTCTCTCTGGGATGATGCTACTAGCATTGTTCACACAGCAACACATGGAATCACAAAACCACCTTTCTACTCACATTTAGACAAGAATAAAAACCCAAGCTTTCCCTCTAAGGCAAATTCACATTTCGTGACATAGTAATAATATGACAATAAAGAAAAAGTGAAAATACCATTCTCATTGCAGTGATCCCATACAAAATTATGATACAGGTAAATAATAGAATTACTAAACATGCATCAGACTCCTAATTTTTATTTATTGGACTTATTAAAATACCTATCTTATTTATGAAAAATCTATGTTACCATGATAGCAACATATTGGGAAAATCCTAATTAAATGTTCACATTTTAAGAAATAAAGTGTTGGATAACCAGAAATGTAGGGAGTAAACAAACAAAATGTATTCAGAAATGCAAACATTACTTTGTGAAAACCAGATACTTGGTAGGAGACAGATTACTATCTGAATGATGGACATAGGGTTAGTTCTTGGTCTTGACTGTCTCTTATTAATGGAAAAGCATTCATTTTCACTGGTCTACTTTTCCATATCGATACACCATCAAAGAAAAGCAAATTAAAGAAAATTATTACATTTCCCTTCCTCTTTGGAAGCCAAAGTAACAGAATCTGAAGTTTCTGCAAGAGAAAAAAAATTTTCTTTACTATTTTATGGAGAGACCAGACTAAAGTTCATGATCAAAACAGAAAAGTAAAACCTTAAAAATAATGCTCTGAGCACTCTGCAATTTTGCTACCCAAAATAGAACTCATACAGTCCATGCCACCAAATGAAAATTACAAGTTTGTAAGCATGAGGTCAAATTATAAAGTAAAAGACTTTTTAAAATGTTTTAATGGTAATAAATGGAAGACTGCTATCTCTACTGGTAGGTATTTGTTATTTATCTGCCATTAAGTTTTGTTCAATGACATCATTTTGAATGATTACACAAACTAATTTGAACTCAAATTTGAATGTTAAAAGTATAAACCCTGACTAATAAATTATCTGGGCATTTTTTTTTTGTTAAACAGAATTCTCCTGCCCCTTAAATTAAGAGGTTAACCATAGCCTTTGCGATATTGTGCTTTGGACTAAGTTTTAGAGCATAACAGTTTTTAAACCACAATTTTTAAAAAGTAGCTCAGCAAGCCCACCACTCTCCTGCTTAAAACCCAAAAGAACACTGAAGATAATTTTTTGTTAATTATAATTTCATTTAAATATATTTTTATAATTCAACTTTAACAGCCTCCAGAGACCATTTCAGTACTGTTTCTTCTAATGAAATTAATTCACTCATGGTACTTTTGTTATGCAAAAGAAAATATTCCTTTTCAAAGTATAGGATTTCTAAATGAAAAAATATATTTGAATCTTGAATTTTTCTAACACTTAAAAAATGGTTTATAGCTTATCAAAGCCTTCACAGAAGCATCTGGATAACTCTGAAGAGATAAAGGGACAGCCAAGCTAAAAGGAAGGATAGATTTTGTATTGGTCCTTTTGGTAGCATGCTCACCACAAAAACCACTACAAGTGCCTGTGACTTGACTTCCACAAGGAATCACCTGCAAGTGTTATGCATAACTCAAGGCAAATCCATTGCACTTGATTCCATTTGCCACAAAGTTCAGTCACCTGAAGATCTTCATTTGCCCTGTCAGGATCGAAATCCAGAGCAATTCTTCTTGCTCAGTTAATGGCCTCCTCCTCTTCTCTCTTCATACCATCTGTCTTTGAAACTAGCCCCTTGCAACACACATACATATACACAAACAACACACACATGTGCACACATCCCAGTGAATCACAGAAGTGACATAGCTCAGATAATATCCTCTAATAACAACTCTGACCAACTGCTTATCTACTTTTGAGGATATCAATAGCAGAGTTGAAAAGTAATTCAGCTATAGACAGCATATATTCAGAAAGTTTAAAAGTATCAAATATATAATAAGTAGCTCCTGTGGAAATATGGTTTTCGTAGTTAATTTTAAATTTTAATAAATGTACCCAAGCTACTATCCTTTTATGAACACCGTTTACATCCCCTCCCCCATTTCAAAAATTAAATCAACCTTCACAAAATAAAAATATTTGTTTACTCAAAATAATAGTGAAAACTAGTTTCAATATGCAACTAGTTCTAAATCCTTAATGCCCTTTAAAATATTTAAAAGTTAAAAAGAAATTCTTCCTATAGAAAATGTATTGTACTTTAGATCATTATTTATAAATGCCTTTGTACAAATACTACTCATCTTCCCTTGTTGTCTTCTACTAAACGATACTGTCAGACTAACATAAGGAAAAAACAAAAATCTTAAGACGGTTTCTTATTCATCATAGCCAGCCACAACTACAAGGCAGCATTGTAACTACTGAAAAGCACAATTTGACAAATGTATTATATTACAGTTCACCAAATCACCTTTTAAAATTAATGTCTAAGCATTTAAAAAGCTAGTAAATAATTTTATAAATTGTTATAATCCAATTTAAAATCTATATGGATTTGACAAATGGGAAAATCAAGCAGTATATAACTTTTGATTTGCAGATTTCACTGGCTTTTGATATTTAACTTAATGTAAAAACACGAAATGACCAGTTTTTAAAAAATGTACACCAGCATTTTAAACCTACATCATCACCTGAATTATCAGATAATTTTTTCCTCATTGCTTCTATTTTTTTTCAAATAGTTATCTCTTAAAGATCACAAAAAAATAGATAATTCTCTGGGGTATTACCTAGAACCATATAAAAAAATCACTAGCCTTTTTAAAATGGGAAACTAAATGTTCATTGTCAAAGCCAAATCAAAAGTAACCCTACAGTTTAATATCACAAATTTTGTAGTAATATATGTTATATCCACACATGGAATCCATAATTAAACTCAGGCATTGATTTCAAATATAACAAATTCTTGAAATAAGAGGCTACCATATGATTTTAACCTAATAAATCTTTTCTGTTTTTAAAAAACTAAAAACTGATTCAGCAAAAGCCTTTGTTGCAGAGATGGCTTGAGGTTGAATTTTTTTGTGTGTTTGGTGTGTGTTTTTTTTGGGGAAGGAGGAGGTATTTAATTCAACTATACACAATGTAGTACATACAAGCAAAATACAATTGAGATACTGTTTTCTTTAGCATTCCTATAGGAGACCAAACTCATTGGCATTGTAGAAAATACAATTACTGATTTTTAACTCATGAAAGACAAATTCATAGCTTTTTCCTACACTGCCTCATAGTATTCACACCATCTCAGTGGAAACATGTCTAGCACCATTTAGTGACTTCCCATAGGTGGGTAGAAACTGCATTTTTCAAAGTTTTGTTTCTCACAGAATCATTCAACTTCAGTGGCAAAAGCATTCAGTTAGCATATGTCTTAGCTCAAAACACTGTGAATGTGTGTATATCTACATATATATTCTTCAATTAAACTTTAATATCAAAAATGGAATTTCTATCAAGGAAATTTCTATAACTTTTAACAGCATTTTAAACCTTACCAGTTTTTCCCCTTTAAGAAACTTCTGATCCATATATACTACCAATACTAAAATCTATCAAACCAATTATTAAGAAATATGAAAAGAAAAATCACCCAAAGATTTTTATTCGTCAGAGCCTGAAACCAACTTAGTAACAGAAATAGATGCTCTGTATGTGGTTTATGTAACAATAGATTGCATTTAATAAGAATGAAACATGTAAAAAGAAAATGGAGTTATCTACTTCTGAGTAACTCTGAGAAAGTAATGGTATATACCTTGTCTACTATTATAGCACATATAAAATGATGTTAGAGTGATATTTAACAAAGAACTGATGCAAATGGCTTGCCAATAATTTTATTACTTAAGGTTAAAACATCTTCCCCTAAAGTATTAGCTTTAAAAGTTTTATTTGTGTATTTAGATTTCAAAATTCAATCTTGCAAATAAAAAGAAATCAGCAAAATATAAAGAAAATTAGCACTCAATTGTTTAATAATTTTTAAGCAAGCAATGAGAATGAATTTTCATCATTTTCACTTCAACTAACACAAAACCACAGATAGAACTGACTTAATGCTGACAAATTTACTTCTAACTTGTTAATTTTCACAGAAATACAACAAAAGAATAAAACAGCCACTAGGTAACATAAAAGGTTTGGTTTCATATGTTCTTGCTTTTTGAAAGCCACCACCGTGGTAGTGCCCTCTACATGAAAACATACAGCTGCCTCATCCCAGGCATCTGATCTCAGCACACAATACCAGTCATTAGCCATCTCTCCCTTAGCCTGCAGTACAAGTAGCTAATTTCTGCCTTTTAAACTAATAACAGAAAGGACAAAGGATTAAAAACTATCCAATCAGAAATTATGCAACCTCTCCACAGCAGTGGCTTATGCATACATTTGGTATGTCAGACCTCTTCAGTGTGGTGAATCATACACAGTACATTTTAATCTACCTCCTGGATATTTCATATCGCCCACATGTTCAAAGTAATCATACACTAAGAGGGCTGTTTAAGTCCTAGAGTGCTCTTTATTTAATTTATACTAAAAACTTAGGTACCCTTTTAATTCTGAACTCTTATATAAACACAACAAAATTAGTTAAATGACACTCCAACTAACAGCAAATAACCTTTGCATTTTGAAAGAAAAAAAGGAAGGGGAAGAAGCTAGAAGAAGTAGTATATTTATGAGAAATTTTGGGAGATGATCATAACATTAGATAAACTGGCATTTCACTTAGATTGCAACATTTAAAAACTTACACTGCATTATTGAATGAGACATCAACTAACCAAAGTTAAAATTCTAGTGATTCTTACTAATTATAACCCAGAAAAGGGCTCACAACATCTACATAGCCAAAAGAATCAGACATTCATAAATACATAGTCCAACAAATAACTTTGGGTGGTCCTTTCAAACCTTGTTCAATATTTTCATTAAATTTTCAAGTGTGGAGAATAATTTAATATATCAGAAACCTTCAACTTGGATTTCTCAAACAAAAATATTATTTTAGAGAAAAGTATAAAATTTAGAATACTTTATTGAAAAACCATTTACACATTACATCATTTCCTAGAAGGAAGAACTAACAATATTACACATGAAACTGCAAATCATAACTCTTATCTTTTTTCCTTAAAAAGCTAGTACTTTTTTAATATACCATAGAATCATTTGCAAAAAGATATTCTGTTGCTTAATTAGAACAAATCTAGAAACATGCACACAAATGTCAAAAAACTCTTCAACAAAACATCTTCGTATTTACAAATTTAGAGTAATCTGCTTTAAAATCTATTCTATCCTGACAAAAATCAAGTGATTACATTACTATCACAAATTGTTAAAGGTGGCAAATCAAAGACTTCACTTGGAGTCTCCAATTCAGCTACTTAATGACTAATGGCGAAGAAATGTATGTGAATGTGATATAAACTAAGTTACAATACACAGCAAGAGAAATAAGTTAGAACGTGTAAGAAAAGGCACAAATTTTAAGTTCACAATGAACTTAAAACAAAGATGTTCTTCCTAATTCTCTCCTCATAGTCAGATATTTCTCTTGTAAGCAAATCATTGTTGAGAAATTCAACCTCCACAAAACTTTCTGTATTCTTATTAACAACAAAGCACTTAAATAAAACTACGAATTTCACAGTGGTATTTGTTAAGCTTTAAACATTTCTTAAAAACAACAACAAAATGGTCAGAAGCGATATTCAGCAGTCGAAAGAACTAAAAGAAGTCTGGCTTTTAACTGCTAACCAATCCAAACAACCTACTTCTTTAGAATGTCTTGCAAAATACTGACCCCTTAATGAATTATTGTTTAACATTAAGCTATATCTATAACAGAAAACCAATTAATCGACAAGTTTAGTTAAGCAATTTAGCTGACACAGTAAATATTTACTCCTAACATCTTACAGGAAGTCTTGACAAGCATTTGTTACCACTGTGTTTGGGGTAGGGGCCAGAGTCGGGGGTGGGAAGCAACTTCTGATAAACAAGTTAAACGGTCCCAGGGAATTTAACAGAGCTACCGCCCCCCCCCCCCCCCCCCCCCCCGGTAAGGCACCAGATACTTCCCAAATACAGCAAACACCTTATATAATGAAAGTTTAAAAAGTAACTTTGGAAACTATGCATCTCTACTAACAAACAAAAGCCTTTTAAAAACTGTAAGAGCATATTTATAAAAGCAGAGTGTATTTTTTACTTGCACGTAAGCCCAATCGCAAATAACTAAGCAAAATATATTTACCTTAGTTTTTTAGAGACTGAGTAATCAACTTCCATGATTTTCCCATGCAATTCCACTTTACCTTTAAAATAAAAATTAAAACACTCAGAACCTTCCCTAGATCAAACCGGTGGGGGTCTAGGAGGGGCAGGCACAGCACTCCACGCTCCGGCTCCGCCTTCGGGCGGCCTCAAGGGGTCTCCCACCCGGCTCCAGCCCGGCGAACTTGGTTTTCAGTGTGAAGAAAGGTGGGCACCCCGTGACTCCGGACAAGGTGGGAAATGTTGCGAACCCGGATCCCACCCCAGGTATAGCTGTGGGTGGCATTACCGGAAAAACAAATTTAATAAAGAGCGGCGCCAATTTTAAAGGATGAGCTCATTTGAAACTCAAGCTGCAGGGCCGGCGCGGCCCCGCTCCTCGTTGACCCCCACCTCCCCATTCCGCTCACCCAGGACCCGAAGGCTTCGCCGCCGAGGCTCCCCTCCCGGCCCATGGGTTCTCCGACTGGCCCAGGGAAGACGCGCCGAAGCCCCCCGGGGTCCGCTTCTGAAAGAGCCGGGTCCCTGCCGGCTGCTGGGTGTCACCTTGGTCTCGCCGCCGCCCCGCCGCCACGCCGCGCGCCAGAGGGGAAGGGGGTCCCGCCGGCCCTGGGCGCGTGGGGCTCAGCCTCGTGGCCTGGGGGCTAGCGGGGCTCCGATCGGTGCGTGTGCGGAAGGGAGAGTTGGTGAGTGCGCGCGCGCGAGAGTGCGTGTGTGTGTGTGTGTGTGTGTGTGTGTGTGTGTCGCTCTCCGTCTCCCGTCTGGGCTCCAGCGCGCTCGCGGGCCCCCCGGTCTCCTCTTTCCCGGTTCTCAGCCCCGGCCCCCACCGAGTTGAGACAGGGCACCTCGTAAAAAGGTGCTTCTGGCCGAGCGGGAGGCGGGGGGATGGGCGGCGGATAGCCCCCAGCCCGGAGGTCTTCTCAATAAAATCGGACAAAAAATTCAGAGAAAAATAGGAGCGATCGAGAGACGAGCGAAAGGGGACTGAGGTTCCGGAGAGGACCGAGGAAGATACGCTGTCCTGCAGGGGCTGGGGTTGGGGAAGCCCCCGGATCTCGGAGGGGTTCATCAGAGGGGCTCCGAAGGGGTGCCGAAAGTGGGGGGCCCGCAGGGCGAGGTGGGGAGAGGACTCGAAAGGAGAGAGCGGCTCGGGCGACGCCAGAGGGGCGCAGGGTCCTGGGCACGAGGCAAGGGAAGGGGGAAGATACGACGGGGGGGAGAAGAAAGAGATGCAGGGTTTAGGGGGAGGGGGTTCCTGATAAGGTGAGTGACGGGAAGGTCAGGGAAGAAGGGGGACAGAGAGCTCCCGAGGGTGGAAGTGGGGAGCTCTGGAGAGCAGCTCCAGGCGTCAGGGGAACGAGGAGTGCCTCCAGAGAGCGTCCAAGCCTCGGGGACCCTCGGAGCAGCACGGGGGGCGCCCCGAGGGCAAGGGACGAGACCCGAGCTGTGGGGGGAGGGGAGCGGGCTGTCCCGGGAGCCGGCGAGCGGTGAGAGTTGCGGGTCTGGTGCGTGAAAAGTGAGAGTGCGGGCGCGAGAGGCGCCGCCCGCCGCGCTCGGCCTCCCTCGGGGCGCCGACCGGGCCTGAGCTGGGCGAGGCTGGGGGAGGGGGAGCGCCGAGTGCTCACCCGAGAGGGTCTCGATGGCTCGGATGGCCCAGTTCTGGTCGGGGTAGTCCACGAAGGCGTAGCCGGACTTCAGGAGGACCTGTCCCGCCAGGGGCAGCTTCCTGTCCCCGAAGAGCTGCCGGAGGTCGTCGGCGGTGACGGCAGGGCTCAGGTTCCCGATGTAAAGCTTGTTCATCATCCGTCTCTTCCCCGAGAGCCCGCGGCTCCCCCGGCCCGGTACCCGGCGCTCCTCGCCGCCTCTGCTGCCCTCGTCTCTCCTCCTCCTCCGCCCCCCCTGCCCGCCCGCCACCCACCCCCACCCTCAGCCTGGCTCCCCCCACCGCGGCCGGCCCGGCCCGCCCGGGGGCAGAGGCGGAGGCGGGGACTCGGCGCGGCTGCCTCCTCGGGGCAGAGTCCCGGGCCGGGCGGCGGCGCGCGGACAAAGCGCTCTCTCTGCCTCCCTCTCTCTCCCTCTCAAGGCGGTGGCTGGAGGAGGAGCAGCAGCGGGCGGCGGCAGCGCACCCCGCGTGTGTCTGTGTGAGAGTTTGTACGGGCGTGTGCGCAGCCGAGAGTGAGCGAGCGAGCGCCCCCTCCCCGCCCCGCGCCGCTGCGCCCCTCGCTTAGCGCCCGGGGCGCTCCGAGCGCTCCGCGCGGCTACCCGGGTTCCTGCCCCGCGTCCGGCTGGCGGAAGCGGGTCGCGGCCCGGGGCTGGGGCTCCCGGGCGCCGGAATCCCGGGCGGGCGCGGCGCAGAGGCCGGGCGAGCGGCGAGGCCGGGGAGACGCGTCCTGGGCGCTGGTGGGAGTGCGCGAGGGGACGCGGGGGCGCTGCTGGGAGCCGCAGACGTGGGAGGGAGAGGGACTGCGAGTGAGCGTGGAGAAGGGGTGTGCGCAAGGTGGACCGGATGTGAGTGCGCGGCTGCCAGGGCGAGGGGGAAGGTGTGTCTCAGAGGTGAGGGAAGAGGGCCGGCTGAGAGACAACAACTTTCGCCGCAAGTTGGCCAAGTCTGGCGCCCTGCGCGTTCCCGGGCGGAGCGCTGGCTCCGAGACCCCCGCCCCGCCCCGCTCTCCGAGGCGACCGGGAGGCGCGTGTGATCGAGGGATCGCAGACTGGAGTTTTTAGGACGCCTGGGCCCCGGGACTAGCCGGGCCCTCAGGAGCCGTGCACGCCGGGAAAGTTGTTCCCGGTCCTGGGCCTCAGTTTCCCGACCCATAAAGGAAGGCGGAAGGCCAGCGCAGTGTCTCGTCGTCTCCTCCTGGACTCCCGCGGTGGACAGCAGCCTGACGTTGGCAACTGCTCTCTAGTTCTGGGAAGTGCCTAGGGCTTTACGGGCTGCCGGTGCGAAGCCAGGTGGCGAGAGGGGAGGGGAGGGGAGAGGAGGGGAGGGGGCAAGGACTGCAGCGTCGCCCAAGTAGTTGGGTCAGCGGCCGGGAGGACGGACGCTTGCTTCAAGGCTGCGCCACTGGGATCAGTCCCAGAGCTGGAGTGGTGGGAGACGAGGGTGGCTGGAAACGGAGGCGCGCAGGCTGTGTAGGAGTTCCCCCAGCGATTGCTAAGGGCCCTGAGAGGAAAGAGGTTCTTCCTGGCGGAGGAAACAACGTGACCGACGGAAGAGGCAGGGTTGGGATGAGAGCAGCCCGAGCCGAGGGGCTAGGGAACGAGACAGACTTGCTGGAGGCTGGCCGCAAGTTCTAGGGCCCAACTGGAAGCCTGGTGGGTAGAGCCTGGTACCAGCCAGGAAATGAAATTCTACTGGAAAGATAATAGGAGGATTCAGAGGTGAAGGGGCAGATTCCACGCTCTGCACTTCTGGGCCCCTTAAGCGAGGCGATGGCTTGACCGGGGAAATGTTGGGTTTTGTAAGGCCATTGGGGTTCGTTGTGTGGAGGAGCCACAAATGTAGGGATAGAACAGGTTCGGGACTCTTAGCTGTGTCCTAGAGTCTTTCCCGTTGAGGAGACGAATGTTTGTTTTAAAAAATTTATAAAACATACATTTTCCCCAGCCCCTTTCTTGGAGCCTGGGTTTGTAGTGTCCACAAGTACGCCCAGGTGATTCTTCTGTGGACGTTTGGGAAACACTGCTGTGGTGGAATGTCTGTCGACTGAGGACTAAGAGCTTTGCCCTCTCTTCCCCAAGCTGTGGGAGCTGGGACGTTCCAGGATAGGGATAAAACAAAGCAACCTGGGCAGGACCTGTTGTGAAGGCTAAGTGAAAGATAACTGAACAAGTGCGTTGAGACAAAGTAGATATTTAGCGCTTGTTTCCTTTCTTTCCCCAAAAAACTGATTTTTGAATTACTTTCTTTTGAGAAAGGAGATCTCCTTAAATAATTAGTTGTCCAGAGGAGAAAATAATGTAGCCCTTCTCAACAAGATATTTGCAGTTATTTGGATTTTGGCTCAAATAGTCACATATTTCTTCCTCTCTAGAAAAAGAATTGGATTTTACTCCTCCTGGGGCTGGGAATGGACTTTGCCATTAATCCGCAAACTAATAGATGAACCAGGTGTAGATGCTTCCCTACTAAAATGTAGTGGGGAGTTGCAAATGAAAATATTTGTGTGTGCCTGAACCTCAGTCTGTGAAAAAACGATCTTCAAATTATTTACACAAATGCCCCTAATTGGAATAGTCACCTTCATTTCATGTCTATTTTACCTACGGTAATTCAAAGTCACAGGTTCTAAGAGAAGAGTGGCAGGGATCATTGGTCTCGTTCCTTTCTGAAAGGTTAATGAAACGTTTTTGTTGTATAATATTTTCATACATTTCATTTCTTTGGTTCTACTATAAAACTTTAGACATTTGAGCATGGATTCTGTAGGGAGCAGAAAACAATCTAAGAATTCTGGGCAGAGATGGTGACTTTCAAACTTCTGAGAAATAACTGCTCTAATTTATGACTTCTGTGAGTAGAAGGATTTGGATGGTAGTACGATGGAGGACACATTTCCACCACACTTCTGATTTGTAGCACTCATCATTTCTAGAACAGAGTTGCTTTTTCACCTTTTAAGACAAGAAAAGGAGCCTCCAAATGCCCAGAGAAGTCATTGTCTCTGTTTAATAAAATTTATTTTCTACCTGTTTTCTCCTGCCTTGATTGATCTGGGCTCAAATGAGTTTTTAATGAATATTTAACTGAGGGGGAAAAAATTCTCCTAGTAGGCATATTACTTTTTAAGCATATATTAACCTTTTCCTCTAGAGTTTTAAAGCCAATACATATCCACATAGCTTCCCAATGGTTCTTTTGGGCAGGATGGTTGTAAGGTGGCTGGGACAAGATTTCTTAATCCCATTTTGCAGGTAGGAAAACAAAGGCCCAGGAAAGTAGAATTTCTTCACAGCCATACAGAGGACTTGAAACATGACTGGTAAGCGCATTTGAGCCTAATAAAGAGATAGGGTTTAAGTCTTCACTTGGACTTTTACCACGGTGCTCCTTGGTCAGAGAACCTCTGCCATTGCTCTGGTAGGCATAGCCTTTTGAATCTACTAGATCATGTTGGAAGTTTTTTTGCTCAACTGGTGGTGGCCAATGTGGCCAACTTTTCTAGGTGATGTGAAGAACTGGAGGAGAAAATGAAGCCTATTTGCTGGAATGCTGGGGGGAAATCAGCATTTGGAGGTAATTGCCATAGGTGGCATCAGCACCTGCCTGTGCATTGGGAATGGTTTCGTGGGAGTGAAATTGTCTGATCTCAGCTGAGTCAATTCACCTCTCTGAGCTTCAGATTCCTTATTTGCAAAATTGCCTTACCTACTTATTCACCATAAACTCCAGCCCCCCTGCACAATTCTTATTTCCCAGATACTGGACTATATCAGAACTCTACCCCTTTGAACATATGCTCCCTTTCCCTGGAATGCGTTTACTCCCTGATAAATTTCTCCCTCCTCCCCTGACTTGAACCCCAGCACTTCATTCATGCAAATGGAAAATGCCTTATCTAGTGGTGATGTTCACACCAGTTTGTGAATATACTAAAAGCCACTCAAATACTAAAACCACTTTTTTAAAGATGCATTTTGTGGCATGTGAATTATATCTCAATAAAGAAAATTGTGTGAGGAAAAAAAAAATCCTTCTTACTATGACAGTGAGTTTCTGGAGGAATGAAATCTTGTCATTTTCATTTTTGTACTGCCTTTGGCCAGAATCAAGCCTGGCATATTATATAGGTTCAGGTAATATTTGTTGAATAAACAGTGACTGTCCAAGGTTTGCTCTAAGTATTGAATGAAGATATATATGATGGAACCTGTTTTGTACAGTGCTTGACACATAAAAGGAAGAGTTTGCTTTTCTCCCCTTGTTGGATTCATTCGGATTTTTGTTTTTTGTTTTGCTTTTTATGGCATTACACAGTGCTAGGCACTGAAGATACAGAGATGAATTAACATAGTTCCTGCTCTCAAGGAGTTTATGGTCAGTGGGGGAGACAGATATATAAGGAGATTATAGTGTAGTGTTGGCAATGCCACACTAGAGGTATTTACAGTATACCTATAGAGCAGAGAGCAACGCATTCTGCCTAAGGTGGGAGAGGGGATCATCATGGAGGATGTGATGGAACTGGGGTTTGAAGGGTAAGTAGGACTTTACTAGGAGAGGAGTAGGCGTGGGAGAGGAAATGCTTCCTAGGCAGAAGGAAGAGCTTATGCAAAGTCACGGATGTAAAAATGCATCTGCTGCATACCAGAAATCAAATCCAACATTAGTTGAGAGATAAGTTTGAGAAAGAAAACAGAGGAAATAATTTTTTTAAATATTCCCAGAATCAAAGGCATGGCTCTCCAGATTGAAGGGGTTCGCTGAAGGTGCCAGCACAATGAATGACAAAAGATCCAGAGCAAAAGTACATTATTGGGAGATTTAGAACTCAATCAAATTATAAAAGGGGGGGGGGGGGGAATCAGCCACATGCAAAGGATTGGGAAGGAGAATGAGAATGTATTTTTCTGAACATAAAAAGTTAGAAGGCAGCAAAGCAATGCCTTCAAAACTGGGTAGAAATTATTTTCTATCTAGTATTTTTAACCTAGACCAACAATTAAACAGGCATGCAAGAATTCAGATTTGTATCCATTCTTGGGAAACTACTGGAAGATAAATACCAGCAAAACCATGGAAGAGGAAAATGTGTGATTTGGGAAATACACTGGAGACAATGAATAGAGGTTCCAGGGTGCCAGCAATGCATCCAGAGAGCAATCAACACAGATTGGAGTAAGAGGATAGGTGGCCAGGAGAGTTATTTCTAATAGAATAGAATGCTCTTATTGGAGCATTTGGGAAAAAAATCATAGGTATTTGGAAAATAAAAAATTAGGAAATTAGTGACTCTAGGTAAAACTCATGATCATACAAGAAAGGAACAATGGTCATAGGCTCACTAGTGAAAATGTACTGTCATAACTGGTGTATTCAGTCTGCATAAAGAGAACTTATAAGTCAATCAGAAAAATATAAACATTTTAAAAATGGAATATAAATGTGCTAATTCATAGAAGATGAAATTCATATGAACAAGTTCAAGTCATGAGTAATTGGGGAAGTGAATTAAAACTATTCACAACCATAAAACTGGCAGGCATTAAAAAAAAATTATGATTATGGGAGGTATTGCTAAGGGTATGGAGCATGAGAAGCAGTTATCCACTGCTGGAAAGGGTTTACATTGTACAATTACTCTGAAGAGCAATTTGTTGTTATCTGGTAAAACTCAAGACATAGGCCCTTAGTACTGCCTGGCAATCATTCTTCCATTCTCCTAGATGGTTATTTCTTATCATCTCGTCTCTCTTCAAACCTTCAACTCATCCCCCATCCTAGGTCTCAGCTGATGACCTTGCTATCTATTGCATTGAGAAAAGAGAAGCACTCAGAAGAGTACTTCAGCAAATTCCCACCATACCTGCCGTATGATTCTGCCTTCTCTCCTAATTCTGAGGATTATTTTGTATATTCTAAGGGAGGGGGGGTGGGGTACTGATGATTACAGAAAAAACAAATGTGTATACCCTTAGACCTAGCAGTTTCTCCTCTAGAGAAATTTCTACATATGCACAAGGAGACAAAGACAAGACTCTTCACCGTAGAACTGTGGAAGTGAAGAATGGAAGGAAACTAAATATCCTCAGCAAGAAAATGGTTAAAAGAAGTAAACTGTATTATAGTCGTAAACTGAATATTATACATCCTGTCAAAGGGTACACAAGTTTATTCATTTTCTCTCTCCTCTCTCTTCTGGATGAAATAGTTTGTATGTACCAACATTAAAAACCAAAACACAGGGAAGCGGTCTTGGCCCAGTGGTTAGGACATCCGTCTACCACATGGGAGGTCCGCGGTTCAAACCCCGGGCCTCTTGACCCATGTGGAGCTGGCCCATGCACAGTGCTGATGTACACAAGGACTGCCCTGCCACACAGGGATGTCCCTGCGTAGGGGAGACCCATGCGCAAGGAGTGCACCCCATAAGGAGAGCCGCCCAGGGCGAAAGAAAGTGCAGCCTGCCCAGGAATGGTGCCGTCCACATGGAGAGCTGACACAACAAGATGATGCAACAAAAAGAGACATGGCTTCCTGTGCCGCTGACAACAACAGAAGCAGACAAAGAAGACGACGCAGCAAAGAGACACAGAGGACAGACAACTGGGGCAGGGGGGTTGCGGGGGAAGAGAAGAGAAATAAATAAATCTTAAAAAAAAACACACACACACAATTAAAGTGAAAAGTTATTGTAGAAGGGTGTATTTGTCATGATACCATTTACATGAAGTCTGAAAACATGCAAAATAATTCCATGTGTTGATTATGGGCACATTTTATGGCATAATTGTATAAAAACACGCATGGAAATGAGAAGTTCCAAATTTGGGAAAATGGGATGGGAGAAAAAAAAATAGAGGAAGGGGCATACATGAAATTTCAGTTGTATGTTTTATTTTTTCTTAAACTGGGTGCTAAGTACATGCGTATTTGTTATCCTTGTTACCTTTTCAATACCAGAATTTTACTCTGTTTGACAGGGACTGATTCTCAAACCAGATTATGCATCATAATCTCTTAAAATAGAGATATCCAAAACCAACACTAGAACTCTGGAATCAAAACTTTTAAAACTGCCACAGAAGAAATACTTTTTTTTTTTTTTTTTTACTTTTAAAAATATGTCATTTCAGACCTCCTGGAACTTTGCAAGAATAGTACCAAGAAGTCCCTAATACGTTTACCCAGATCCCCCAAATGTCCCATATACATTTACCCAGATTCTCCAAATGTTAACATTTAGCTACACTTATTTTATGCTTTTCTGTTTTTCTAAGCCATTTGAGAGTAAATCGAAGACAGGATGCCCCTTTATGCCTAAATACTAAAGTTTGTATCTTCTAAAAGAAAAAAAAAAGAAGTCTCATGTAGCCCTGCACAATTATCAAAATCAGGAAATAAACAATGATACAATTATCTAATCTATAGACTTTGTTCAGATTTCACCAATTTTGCCAGTAATATTACTTATAGCAAAAGAAAATCCATGATCACTTGTTGTGTTTGATTGTTTTGTGTCTTTACTATCCTTTAATCTGGATAGTTCCTCATTCATTTTTTGTGTTTCATTACATTGACATTTTTTTAAAAGGTTTATTTCTTTATTTCTCTACCCTCCTCCCCCCCCCCAGCCCCAGTTGTCTGTTCTCTGTGTTTATTTGCTGTGTGTTCTTTGTCTCCTTCTGTTGTTGTCAGCGGCATGGGAATCTGTGTTTCTTTTTGTTGCATTATCTTGTTGTGTCAGCTCTCCCTGTGGGCTGCACCATTCCTGGGCAGGCTGCACTTTCTTTCCCTCTGGGCGGCTCTCCTTACTGGGCACTCCTTGCGCGTTGGTCTCCCCTACGCGGGGACACCCCTGCATGGCAGGGCACTCCTTGCGCACATCAGCACTGTGCATGGGCCAGCTCCACACAGGTCAAGGAGGCCAGGGGTTTGAACCGCGGACCTCCCGTGTGGTAGATGGATGCCCTAACCACTGGGCTAAGTCCGCTTCCCACACTGACATTTTTGATGAAGATATCTGGTAGAATACCCCTCAATTTTTATTTGTCTGATATTTCTTCATGATTATATTTAGGTTTTTGCAGGAATGCCACGGAAATTATATTGTGTTCAGGTGATATTGTGCTTCACGTCAGGAGTCACCTGACATCGATTTGTCCCATTACTGGTGATATTAACTTGGCTCAGTTGTTTAAGGTGATATTTGCCAGGATTCTCTATTGTCAGGTTAATAAGTATCTCTTGGAAAGGCGCTTTGAAACTATGTAAACACATTCTTACTCCTCGAAACTTCAACTTCTACTTTTAGTATCTACTATTGATTCTTGCCTGGATTAATTATCATTATTATTATTTTTGGTTGCCAATTGCTGATTTCTAATTTCATCATTCCTTTTACATTTAGCAATTGGCTTTCTACTATAAGGAAATGTTTATTCCAAAAATGGACTAATGTATTCTTATATTTTTCCAAGTATTATAAATATTTACTATCTTTAAGTATTTTCTTGCTCAGATTGTCCTGGATTTGATCAATGAGAGCTCCTTTAAGCTGGCTGGTATGAACTTCTGATATGTTCCAGGTTTGTACTTTCCCTACCTCAATCCCATAATTAGCCATTTATCCAAGGAATTTTGGTACTTCTTAGTAGAGAATGGTATTTAGAAACCAAGAGCTGATGATAGATATGCTTATTGCTACCAAAATATTGTTGATTCTAGACCCTCTCTGTTGAAAGAACTAGGAAATAGATTATGTATGTAAACCCACACACATGTAAATTACATCTGTCTATATCTATTGCTATATTAAAAACCACAAGTTCATACTGATACTATGATTCCAATTTAACACTACAGCATTCATTCTCTCCTTCTGCCTTTTCATATTTGTAATTCTTTTCTTCAACAGTGAGAAACTAGTTTTGCTTTAGCCACAATATATTTACTTATTTGCTCAGACCCAGATTGCACAGAATTGCTAACCCATGATTCTGAAAAAGAAGTCTATTGACTAGGCTCCTAACTATTATCTAATATTTATTTAGAGTTCTTTTTATCTTTGTTCTGAGATATGTAGTCCAAATACAGTGTTCAAAAGTTACTTGAGATTTCCTGCCTCAGTGTTGGGTATATTACTCATTTAAAATTGGGTTCCTATTTATTCCATTTTAGTACTTTCCCCATATTTGCTTATTTTACTTAGTTTCTTATATTTGTTGTTGTTGACAACAGCAGAACATAGTTCCAAAACACAGAAGGTTTTGTTTGAAAAGTTCAATCCCCTCTCCATTCCTTCTATTCTGTCCAGCCTACCCTCCAAGGGTAACCAGTCTTATTAGTTTCTGGTTTATCATTGCTGTGTTTATTTTTGCACAAATAAACATATGCATGTATATTTTCTTATCCTTCTTTCCTACAAAAAAGATAGCATCATACAACAGATATGTTTTTTACACTTTTCTTTCTTCATTTAATAATATATCCTGGAAATCATTCCATATTAGTATTTAGAAAGCTTTCTCATTCTTATGTTTTTCAAATGTTACATAGTACTTACATGTCCTATATATGGACATATAAGTGGGATTCAATATTTTGTAATTTTATAATTATGCCATGAATAACCTGTCTGTATGTATTTTTATATTGTTGCAGGTGTGTCTCCAGTGTAAATTTCCATGATTATGATTGCCAGATCAAAGATAATGTAGTTTTCCAGTCATCAAGATGGTGGAGTGAGCCACTCCAAGGCTCTGACCTCCAACAGAAGCTTTAAGCAACAAATAAGATCTGGCTGACCCTCTTTCTTAATGATCCAGAAAAAAGTTAAAGAATTGCAGTTAACAGGGTAAGTGCTGAATCAAGAAAAGGGTAACTTAAAAATGGTAGGAAAACCTTCTTGTGACACCCTTGCTGACCCTTCCCCAGCTCCTCATGATCTTGGCATGTAGCCCATACTTCAGTGCAGGTCCCTGGTCTCAGTTCCAGAAGGAGCAGAGTACACATGCACAAATGTACAAGTATGTCTGTCCCTGTGTGTCTAGTGGTAACCTGAAGGACTGAACCAGAACACTCACTGCAGGCTCACCATACCAGAACTTGCCCTACATGTAAAGGGCAGATCACAGAGCTCTCTTACAGAACACTTTAGCAGAATAGTCAAATTGCAGATGCCTGGGGCAGAGGTTTGCTGGCTGTGGGACAACACTGCAGTGTCCAGGACCATTATTAAATACCATTTCCTAGTGAATAAGTGGCATTTGGATCCATATAAATGAGGTAATTCCTAAGACCATGCATGTATGCCCAGGACAAGATGCATGCATAAAAAAGACCCTACACTTGTGCCTTAGACTATTCTCTAAACTTTATTGTTAGGACAGTTAAACTCTGAAGAAAAGTGTTCAAACAGGCCAATCTACAACACTGAGAAAGGTGGTTTCTTTTTCTCTCTTTTATTTTTTTTCTCTTTTCTTTCTTTGTTTCTTCTCTTTGTTTCTGTCTCTCTCAGAGCTTAAGGACAATTCTGTATTACTCAGCCAAAGGGGTGCTGATGCAAAATACCAGAAATTCATTGGTTTTTATAAAAGGTATTTATTAGGGGTAGGAGGCTTACAGATCCCAGGCAATAAACCATAAGTTACTTCCCTCACCAAAGTCTATTTGGAGCAAGATGGCTGCTGAAGTCTGCGACAGTTCAAGTTTCCTGGGTTTCTACGTTCCTGGGGCTTGCTTTGCTCTTGCTTCAAGGTTCCTTCCTGGGGCTGGCTTCTCTTTCATCTGCATGCTGACTTCCCCATGGCTCCAGTTTAAGTCTTCAGCATCAAACTCTAAAGTCAAAACTCCAACATTAAAAGCCCTAACTCTGTCCTTTTGCCATGCCCTTTGTGGGTGGGGACTCAACACTTTAATCATCACTCAATCATGCCCAGGAACAGATCAGATTACAAACATACTCCAATATTTCTTTTTGGAATTCGTCAATTATATCAAACTGCTACACTTCACCCTCTGAATTCCAAAAAGACATTATGATAGTAAAAAACCTTAGATCAGTAAAAATGCAAGTACTAAATCATATCACAATCAATTTAAAGAAAACAGTTTGTCTTGGGGCAAAGTCCTGTCTGCTATAGGCCTCTGAAACTTAAAAAACAATTTATCTGTTTCCAATACACAAATGAGCAGACATAGGATAAACATTTTCATTATAATAAGGAGAAATTGGGAGGGAAACGTGAGTCATGGGTCCTCTACAGTTTAGTAAACCTGCAGGGGATCCTACATTTGATTTCAAAATCTGAGAGTCATTTTTAAGATGATGGTTTCTTCTCCTTGGGGCCATATAGGGACCCACCCTTTCCACAGTCTTGCCCAATGGCCATTTTCTTGTTTCCACCTTCATCAAGCATTTGGGTGTTGACCAAGCTCCAGACCTCTCCCTCCAAGAGTGTTGGGGTGATTGCCATACCTTGCCCAATCTTTGGGTTAGAGTTTAAATCCCCTGAGTACAGTGATGTGAAGATAACATTCCCCCTAACCTTTGGCATACAGGCTCAACCCTCTCAGAGCAATGAGTTGACCACCTGGCCTTCCCTAACCTTTGGGGACAGTCTACCCCTCTTAGACCTGTGGGGTGCTAACCTTAACCGCCCTAATCCTTGGGGAATTTGCTCCACCCTCTCTGGACCCTGGGGCGGCAAAACTCTCCCAGAACATCAGGTGAGAACATTCACCCTCTTCAACTGCTGGGGCAAACTCACCCACTCTGTACACATGGGTGGGGTTCCTCTCTTGGCCCAAAGTGAAGTCTTAATTCCAGATCTCAGCTTCTATGGTTTTTGTCATAAAACTGTTTCTCCTTCAATCTCTCCTTTCCATGTCCTTTTTATTCCAGGCTGACATGGTTTTGTTCGTACAGCTCGCAAAAAATCTGTTGGTTTAGCATATAGGAAGCAGGTATCCAAGCCATCAGACAGTAAAACTTTCCACAAGTCTTTCCTAGATAACTGCATCTTCAATCTTGATTTACCAGTTCCAAGTTTAGTTAAGTCCTCCAACGGGACACTTTCATCTGGGAGCCTGATTTCCAGAGGCTTGGAATTTTCAGAGTCAGTTTTTGTTTTCTTTGTGCCCAACAATTCACTTCTCAGCTTATCTTGCTCATCTAGCATTTTGCTATAAGCTGCAAGGAGAAGCCAAGCTGCATTTTCTGAGTTTACTTTGGAAAGTTCTTCAGCTAAATGCCCAGGTTCATCATTTTCAAATTTTGCCTTCCATACAACACCAGGAGTTAATCTTGGTAAGTTTTCTGCACCTTTAAAACACCGGTCGCACTTCCTCCAGTTTCCAATAATCATTTCATCCTCTACTTCTAAGCCATCATAAAAAGTCTCTTTAGCATCCATATTGCTATCAACAGTCTTTTCAAAGCTTTCTAGACTTTTTCCATCAAGCATCTCACAATTCCTCCAAAAAATACCCCTTACCCATTTATAAAACTGTTCCAGCATTTCAGTAATTGCAAAAGCACTTCCCCACTCCCTGGTACCGAATTCTGTATTAGTCAGCCAAAGGAGTGCTGATGCAAAATACCAGAAATTCATTGGTTTTTATAAAGGGTATTTATTTGGGATAGGAGCCTACAGATACCAGGCCATAAACCATAAGTTACTTCTCTCACCAAAGTTTATTTGGAGCAAGATGGCTGCCGAGGTTTCAGCCTTCCTGGGTTCCTATGTTCCTGGGGCTTGCTTTACTCTGGCTCCAAGGTTCCTTCTCCTTGGGACTGACTTCTCTTTCCTCTGCATGCTGACTTCCCAGGGTTTCACTTTAAGTCTTCAGCATCAAACTCCAAAATCAAAATGCCAACATTAAAAGCCCTAACTCTGTTCCTTGCCATACCCTTTGTGGGTGGGGACTCAATGCCCTAATCATAACTCAATCATGCCCAGGTACAGATCAGATTACAAACATAATCCAATATTTCTTTTTGGAATTTGTCAATTATATCAAACTGCTACAGACAATATGGACAAAGAATTAAAGGAAATCAGGAAAACGATAGATGAACACAAAGAAAATGTCAATAGAGATCTAAAAATCATGAAAAGGAATAAAACAGAGTTGATCACAGTAACAGAAATTAAAAATTCCCTAGAGGGTTCAACAGCAGAGTGGATCTGATAGAAGAAAGAATCTGTGAACTTGAAGACAAAACAATGGAAATCATTCCATCTGTACAGCAGAAAGAAAAAGAATGAAAAGTGCACAGGGTCTGAGAGAGCTATAGGATACCATCAAGCATAGAAATATATGCATTGTGGGAGTCCTTTAAGGAGAAGAAAGAATATTTGAAGAAATAAAAGCTGAAAACTTCCCAAATTTAATGAAAGACATTAATATACAAACCCAAGTACTCAATGGCTTCCAAAAAGGATAAATCCAAATAGACCCACACTGAGACATAACATAATCAAACCATCAAATACCAAAGATAAAGAGAAAATTCTGAAAGCTGCCAGAGAGAAGCAACATGCCACATATATTAAGTGCTGATTTCTCATCAAAGAAATCCACAGAGGCAAGAAGGCAGTGGGATGATATATTTAAAGTGCTGAAAGCAAAATATTGCCAACCAAAATTTCTATATCTGGAAAAACTGACTTTCAAAAATAAGGGAGAGTGGGAAGTGGACTTGATTCAATGGATAGAGCATCTGCCTACCACGTGGGAAGTCCAAGGTTCAAACCCAGGCCCTCCTGACCCATGTGATGAGCTGGCCCATGTGCAATGCTGATGCACCCAAAGAGTGCCGTGCCATGCAGGGGTGTCCCCCACAGAGGGGAGCCCCACATGCAAGGAGTGGGACCTGTAAGGAGAGCCACCTAGTGCAAAAAAAGTGCAGCCTGCCCAGGAGTGGTGCTGCATACATGGAGAGCTGATGCAGCAAGATGACACAACAGAAAAAGGACACAGTTTCTGGGTGCTGCTGACAAGAATACAAGCAGACACAGAAGAACACACAGCAAATGGACACAGAGGGCAGACAACTGGGGTGGGGGGTTGGGGGAGAGAAATACATTTTAAAAAATAAAAATTAAAAAAACAGGCAACCTTTAAAAAATAATAAGGGAGAGATTAAGGTATTCTCAGATAAACAATAGCTGATGGAATTTGTCACCATTAGACCACACCTACAACAAATTCTAAAGTGTTCTGCAGGTTGAACGAAAGGACACTACACAATAGATCAAATTCACATGAATAAATAAAGACATACAGTAAGGGTAATGACATGGGTAAATATAATTGCCAGTGCTATTGTTTGTTCTTATTTGTAACCCCACTTTTTATTTCCTACAGGATAAAAATGCAAATGTATACAAAGTAATGATAAATCAATGGTTTGGTACTTATAATGTATAAATATGTAACTAGTGACAATAAATACATAAAGATGTGAGATGTCAGGGTATAAATATAATTTGTATATGCTATTGAAGTTAAGTTGATATCAAAACAAATGAGATTGTTATAGATTGAGGTTATTAAATTTAAGCTTCATGATAACCATGAAGAAAATATTAGAAAAGTATACACAGAAAGAAATGAGATTCTAAAGGGTTCATTACAAAAATGGGCAAAGGAATTGAATAGACACTCTTCAAAGGACATATATAAATGGTCATAAGCACCTGAAAAGATGCTCAGAATCTTTAGCCATAAGGGAAATGCAAATCGAAACTGCAATGAGAAGAGCCAGGTGGTAGGATTGGGATAAGATGGTAGAGAAGGTAGTTCCAGGAATTAGTGCCTCTACCAGAACAACTTTTAAACAGTTAGGAATGTCTAATTCAACTATTTTGAAACTCCAGAAGCCAACAGAACACTGTGCAGCATTTGGAAAAGAGTGGGAGGAAGAGGCTGGTAGATTGCAATAAGTGTCAGTGAATTTCACATTGCATGCAGTAGCTATCACCTCCAAGTCCCCAAGAGCATGCCATTGTAGCAGAGATTTACTCAAACATGACCCTGGTACAGCTTACTGGTGCCAGCATGGGACATAAAGACCTAGTCTTCCAAGATCCAGGGGTGTGCAGGCCAATCACTAATCAATGCTTTTGATTAGCTATGTCAGATCATTAGGGGCCTGGCTCTGATGATGGCAGTTTTTTTAACTACAATGGGCAAAAGTGGTAGAGAAGATATAATGACAGTACCTTTCCTCAAAATTATGGGAAACAACTAACTGCATTTACTGAGCAAGTGCCAAATCAAGAAAAGGCAGCTTCAAAGAGCCATAGGAGAAACTCCTGGCACCCTTGCTGGCCTCTGCCTCATCCTTTCCTCAGGGGAGTGTGTGGGGAGCCAGTGCTCCCTATGTGGTGGTAGAACTGTTGGCAAGAAGTGGACTCACTAATTCCACTTCTGTTGGCTGGACCACCTAAACACAAAATGAACTTTTCTGGAGTGATCCACATTTCTAGATTGACCCTATTTGGCTTTCCAGAGTAGGATACCCTAATAGGGAAGAAACCAGAAGCAGAAAAGATTCACAGAGGAAAAAGGGGGGTGGGAAGGGTTAAACTGAATTGCTGTAAGACAGGAGGGTCCCAGAAGTGTAAGGAAAATGGGACAATGAGTGGGGGAGAGAATTTAAACAAATCATTGGAGCTGAGGAGAAAAGTCTGCACAAAAACAAACATACAGATCAAGATTCCTGGAAAGGAACAAAGAAAAGTAAGTTCACTCCTAGAGGTGAAACAATTACACAAAAAGTACAATCTTAAAAATTGTACTATATATCCAGGGCAAGAATCAGATGAAGAAGAGATGAGAAAATCTGATCAGTTAAACATGGGCTATTGTATAGGTCTAAATTTAAGTTGGATCAAGCATCAAAAAGAGCCTTAACACAAAGGCAATCTACAATAAAATTGTAGACAAGAGGGAGATACTGACCTTCAGAGTTAACTCATCAAGGTAATCAGATGCATGGACATAAAAAAAAAAAATTACAAGCCATATTTAAAAACAGGAAGAGAAGGCTCAGGTAAAAAAACATTAAAACTTCAGAGAAGACATGGAATTTGGAGCAACTATTCAAAGAAGTTTAAACAAATCTCCTAAATCAATGCAAGGAGATGAAGGGAAATATGCATAAAGTGATAAAGGTGATTAAGAAGACAATGTGGGAGCATAAAGAAGAATTTGAAAATACAAAAAGAAACATAACAGAAATTACAAAAATGAAAGGCACAACAGTAGAGATAAAAATACACTAGAGGCAAACAACAGCACATTTGAGCAGGCAGAAGAAAGAATCGGTGAACTAGAAGACAGGGCAATGAAACCACACAGAAGAACATATAGAGAAAAGAATAGATAATTTGAGCAGGGTCTCAGGGATTTGAATGACAGCACAAAGTTCTCAAACATACATGTCATAGGTGTCCCAGAAGAAGAGAAGGGAAAAGGGGTAGAAAGTATATTTGAGGAAATAAAGACCAAAAATTTCCCAACTGTGATGAAAGACATATAAGTCTGAGAAGACTACATATTCCAAACAGAATAAATCCTAATAATTTACTCTGAGACACATACTACTCAGAATGTCAAATGCCAGAGATAAAAAGAGAATTCTAAAAACAGCAAGAGAAATGTGATTCATGAATTCAAGAGACCCTGAATAAGACTACGTACCAATTTCTCATCAGAAACCACAGAGGTGAGAAGGCAGTGAGAAGGTATGATAGATTTAAAGTACTTAAAGAGAAAAACTACCAGCCCAAAAAAAAAAAAAAAAATCTTTATCCAGCAAAATCATCCTTCAAAATGACATATAGTTTAAAATATTCACAGATAAACAGAAACTACGCGAGTTTGTCAGCAAAAGATTTGCCCTTCAAAAATTACTAAACAGTGTTCTGCAGATTAAAAGGAAAAGATAGGAGAGATTTGATTGGAATAATGTGAAGAAATGAAGATAGTAAGGATAACTAAAAGGGTAAATTAAAACTCTAATAGTACAATATCCTCAAATACAACTCTTTAATTCATATGATAGTAAGAATAAAATTGAACAAGAAAGACGTATTTCCTGATAATGGGCACACAAAATATAAAAGTGGCAGAATTGGGAAAAAACAAGTTAAAGAGGGAAAACAGAGAGATTGAGGGGCAGAAAAAATGTGTGTGTGATTGAAGCTAAGTTGGTATCTTTTCAAAATAGTAGGTTACAGATATAGGTTGCATAATTAAAACCATAGGGTAACTACAAAGAAATTATTTTTAAAATATTCAGAAACAGGAGTGAGAAAGGAATACATCAAATACATCACAAAAGATCAATTATACAGAAAATGAGGTTGCAATAAAGGAAAGGAGAGGCAAAAAAAAAGATATGACATAAAAAGCAAAGGACAAAATGGGTGAAGTAAGTACTATTTTTATAGGAGTAATACTGAATGTTAATGGATTAAAGTACCCAATCAAAAGAAACAGATAGGCAGAATGGATAAAAAAAGCATGATCCAACTATATGTTGTTTACTAGAGACTCATCTTAGACCCAGAGACACCTTACACCCCTTTGTATTAGCCAAAGGGGTGCTGCTGCAAAATCTGGTTTTTATAAAGGGTATTTATTTGGGATAAAAACTTGCAGTTACAAGGTCTTAAAGATGTCAACTAAAGATACTATAAGAGGTATTTTCTTAACCAAAGTCTGTTGCCATGTGTTGATATAAGATGGCCTACAGTGTCTGTGAGGGTTCAACCTTCCTCTTTCCTTTTAAGGCTCCATGGGCCCAGAGACTTCTGATTTCAGCTGTAGGCTGACATACGGCTCAGCTGCTCTGTTCTCTCCAGCTGCAAATTATCAGGCAAATGACTTATCTCTCTTCCCAGAGTCGTAGGATCCTCTTCCATGACTATGGAGCTCTCATCATCTTTTCTTGCGTATCTTCTGTCTCCTTGATTAGGTGTCCATTTATTTAGCCCACCAAGGAAGCAGAGACTCAAACCTGCACAGCCTAATGATGTGATCAGATCAAAGCCCCAATGTTAACATAACCAAGTAAAAAAATCTTTGAATTTAAATAATCAAAGTGTATCTTGCACAGAGGAACAGACCAGTTTACAAATATAATCAATATCTGTTTTTGGAATTCATAAATAATATCAAACTGCCACAAGGCTGAAAGTGAAAAGTTGGAAAAATATATTCCATGCAAATAGTAACCAAAAAAGAGCTGGGGTAAGTATACTAATATGGGACAAAACAGACTTTAAGTCAAAGCTGTTATAAGAGACAAAGAAGGACACTGTATATTAACAAAAGGGGCAATCCACCAAGAAGAAATAAGTATTTATGCACCTAAACACATTGCCCTCCAACCATTAGGGAAGTGCTGGAAAAACTGAAGGGAGAAATAGACATCTCTACAATAATGGTTGGAGACTTCAGTACATGACTCATCAATAGATAGAACATCTAAACAGAAGATAAAAAAGGAAACAGAACTTAAATAATATAATAAATGAACTAGACCTAACAGACATATACAGAACATTGCACCCTCAGGCAGCAGAATACACATTCTTCTCAAGTGCACGTGTATCATTCTCCATGATAGACCACATATTGAATCCCAAAACAAGTTGCAATAAATTTAAAAAGCTAAAATTATACACATCATCTACTCTTACCATAATAGAATGAAGCTAGGAATCAATAACAGGCAGAAACTGGAAAATCCACTAATATATGGAAGTTAAATAATACATTCTTAAACAATCAGTGGGTCAAATAAGAAATTGAAAAGGAAAATCAGTAAATATCTTGAGATGAATGAAAAGGAGAACACAACATATCAAAATTTATGGGATACAGCAAAAGCAATACTTAGAGGAAAATTTGTAACCCTGTATTAGCCAAAGGGGTGCTAATGCAAATACCAGAAATCTGTTGGCTTTTATAAAGGGTATTTTTTGGGGTAGAAGCTTATGGTTACCAGGCCATAAAGCATAAGTTACTTTCCTCACCAAAGTCTGTTGCCATGTGTTGGAGCAAGATCACTGCTGACATCTGCAAGTGTTCAGTCTTCCTGGGCTCCTCTCTTCCAGGGGCTCGTTTCTCTCCAGGCTCAGCTGCTCTGCTTTCTCCATAAGGCCAGCTGTGTAATATCAGGCGAATGCTGTCTTCCCGGGGCCTCTGTTGTGTCTCTTTCCTCACATATCTGCTTCTCTCTGTATTTACTTCCTGAGGCTCTAGCATTAAAACTCCAAACTCCCTTCTTTGTGGTGTGGTTTCTCTGTGAGTCCCTGCAGACATCCTACTGATGTGGCCCAATCAAAGCCTTAATCATTATTTAATCAAGTAAAAGTGAAACCTCTGAATCCAATATAATCTAGTATGTCCAGAGGAAAAGACCAGTTCACAAACATAATCCAATACCTATTTTTGGAATTCATAAATAATGCCAAACTGTCACAACCCTAAACAATTACATTAAAAAAGAAGAAAGAGCTAAAATAGACTTAATTGCACACCTGGAGGAACTAGGAAGACTAGCAAACTAATCCCAAAGCAAGCAGAAGGAAAGAAATAATGATTAGAGCAGAAATAAATGAAATTGAGAACATTAAAACAATAGAAAGAAAAAATGAAATCAAGAGTTGGTTATTTGAAAATATCAATAAAATTGACAAACAGCTAGACTAACAAAGACAAAATAGAGAAAATGCAAATAAATAAAAAATGAGAGGAAGGATGTTGCTACTGACCCCACAGAAATAAAAAGGATCATGAGAATACTATGATCAAATGTATGTCAACAAATTAGACAACCTAGATGAAATGGACAAACTCCTTGAAACACATGAACAATATACACTGACTCTATAAGAAATAGAATACCTCAACAAACCAATTGTAATAAATAAGTATATCTTAAAAAAAAAAAAGAATGAAGTTGGTGGACTCATACTACCTGACTTTATTTATTTTTTTAAAGATTTGTTTTTTATTTGTTTCTCTCCCCTTCCCTCCTGTTGTCTGCTCTCTCTATCCATTCACTGTGTGTTCTTCTGTGTGCTTGCATTCTTGTCATGTGGGACTGGGAAACTGTTGCTTTTTTGTTGCATTATCTTGCTGCACCAGCTCTCTGTGTGTGCACCACCACTCCTGGGTGGGCTGCACTTTTTTCGTGTGGGGCAGCTCTCCTTGCGGGGTGTAATCTTTGTGCATGGGGCTCCCCTATGTGGGGGACACCCCTGTGTGGCACAGCACTCCTTGTGCACAGCAGCACTGAACGTGGGCCAGCTCACCACACAGGTCAGGAGGCCCTAGGTGTTGAACCCTGGACCCTCCATATGGTAGGCAGATGCTCTATCAGTTGAGCCACAACCACTTCCTGCCTGACTTTAAAGCATATTACAAAGCTATAGTGGTCAAAACAGCATGGTATAGGCACAAGGATAGCTACATTGACCAATGGAGTCAAATTAAGAGTTCAGAAATACACCCTCACCTCTATACCAATTGAATTTTGGCAAGGCTGGGAAAGAATAGTCTCATTGACAAATGGTGCTGGGAGAATTGTATAACCATATGCAAAAGAATGAAAGAGGACCCTTATATCACACCATATACAAAAATTAACTCAAAGTGGATCAAAGACCTAAATATAAGAACCAGGACTCCTAGAAGAAAATGTAGGGAAACATCTTCAGGGTCTTGTGTTAGACAATGGTTTCTTAGACTTTACACCAAAAGCACAAGCAACAAGTGAAAAAATGAAAAAATAAATGGGACCATCTCAAAATTAAAAACTTTTGTGCATCAGAGGAATTTGTCATGAAGGTGAAAAGACAACCTACACAATGGGAGGAAATATTGGAAACCCATATCCAATAAGGGTTTAATACCCAGATTGTATGAAGAAATTCTACATTTCAACAATAATAAGAAAATGCATTTAAAAATGGGCAAAAGACTTAGATATTTCTCTAAAAAGCATATGAAAAGATGCTCAACATCATTAGCCATTACAGGAATGCAAATCAAAACCACAGTGAAATATTTCATACCCATTAGAATGGCTTCTATGAAATAAAACCATAAAACTGCATGTATTGGAGCGGATATAGAGAAACAGGTACATTCATTCATTGCGGTTGGAATGCAAAATGGTGCATCTGCTGTGGAAGACAGTTTGTTAGTTCCTCAGGGAGCCAAGTGTGGAATTACCATATGATCCAGCAATCTTGCTGCTAGGTCCATACCCAGAAGAATTAAAATCAGGGATTTTGGCAGATATTTTCACACCAATGTTTATAATGACATTATTCACAGTTGCCAAAAGTTGGAAGCAATCCAAGTGCCCATCAATTGATGAATGGATAAACAAATGTGGTATACATACAATAGAATATGATTCCTCTGTAAGAAGGAATGAAGTATTAATGCATGTGACAACACGGATGAACTTTGAAGACATGTTGAATGAAATAAGCCATGCACAAAAGGACAAATATTATGTGATCTCACCAATATGAACTTACTGTAATATGCAAATTCATCTAGTTAGAATCTAGTTTATAGTTTACCAGGGGATAGACTGGGTTTAGAGACTGGGGAGTTGATGCTTAATTTGTATAGAATTTCTATTCAGGTTTATTATAAAGGTTTGGGAATGGATGGTGGTAATGCTAGCAAAGTATTGTGAGTATGATTAACAGCACCAAATTGTATAGGTGAATGTGTTTAAAAGGGGAAACTTTAGGTCATCTATGTTAATAGAGTAAACATTAAAAAATAAAACATAGGACTGCTTAACAAAGTGAACCCTGTTAGAGACATTGGACTATAGTTAATAGCACAAGTACAAAAATGTTCTTTCATGAATTATGACAAATATATGACACTGATACAAGGTGTTATATGAGATAAAATACAACTAATGTAATCTATGGACAGTAGTTAATAGTACTACTTTAATAATTTTTCATCAGTTATAACAAAGGTGTTAAAAAATTATACAATTACAAAAACGTGCTCTCATCAATTGTAACAAATGTTCCACATTGTAAGGTAATAATAATAGGATGGTATATGGGGACTGCTGTATTTTATGCATGATTGTTCTGTAAACCTACAACTTCTCTAATAAAGAAAACAATAATTTTTAAAAGTATAAGACTTAAAGAGACTAGATAGCAAAATGACAGAAGAAATGCCTGCATTATAATATTTACTTTAAATGTAAATGGGTTAACTCTCCAGTCAGAGATTGGCAGAATGCATAAAAAAGCATGACCCAACTATATGCTGTCTACAAGAGACTTGGCTTAAATTCAAAGATATAAGCAAGTTGTTAGTGAAAGGATTGAAAAAATGCATATGCCATGCTATTAGTAACCAAAAGAGAGCTGGAGTAACTGTGCTAATATCTAAAAAATTAACTTTAAGTAAAAACGGTAACAAGTACAAGGAAGGGGAAGCAGATGTAGCTCAAGCTATTGGTCCCAGGTTCAGTTTCCAGTGCCTCCTGGAGAAGGCAAGCTGGTGTGGTGGGCAGGCACAGCAAGCTCATGCAGCAAGATGATGCAACGAAAGAGACACAAAGAGGAAAGACAATGACAGACACAACCAACCAGGTAGCTGAGGTGGCTCAAGTGATTGAGCACCTCTCTTCTACATGGGAAGTCCTGGGTTTGGTTACTGGTGCCTCCTAAAGAGAAGATAAGCAGACACAGAGAGCACACACCAAATGGACCAGAGAGCAGACAGCAACAGCAAACAATAGGGGTGGGAGGATAAATAAAATAAATATTTTTTACAAATACAAGTGACAAATAAGGGTATTATATACTGATTAAGGGGTCAATTCAACAAGAAGACATAATAATTATAAATATATAAGCACCTAATAGCAGACCCTCAAAATAAATGAAGTAAATATTGACAGATTTGAAGGGAGAAATAGACTGTTCTACATTAATTGCAGTAGGCTTTAATACATCACTTTGAATAATGGATAGAACATCTAGATAGAAGATCAAATAGGAAATACAAGACTTGAACAATACTCTTATCTAAATCAGCTAGACCTGAGACATAAATAGTGCACTTAACCCATCAACAAGAGAATATACAGGGAAGTGGATTTGGCTCAACAGAGAGAGCTTCAACCTACCACATGGGAGATTCAGGGTTCAAACCCAGGGCCTCCTGACCCATGTGGTGAGCTGGCCCAGTGCAGTGCTGATGTGTGCAAGGAGTGCCGTGCCACGCAGGGGTGTCCCCATGTAGGGAACCCCATGCGCAAGGAGTATGCCCCGCAAGGATAGCCGCCCTGCACGGAGAAAGCACAGCCTGCCCAGGAGTGGGTCTGCACATATGGAGAGCTGATGCAGCAAGATGGATGCAACAAAAAGAGACACAGATTCCTAGTGCTGCTGACAAGAATGCAAGCGGACACAGAAGAACACACAGCGAATGGACACAGAGAGCAGACAACCTGGAGGCAGGGGGTGGGAAGGGTGGGAAAGGAAGAGAAATAAATTTAAAAAATAAATCTTTGAAAAAAAAAGAGAGAATATACATTCTTCTCTGGTACACAAGGATCATTCTCCAGTATAGAACATATCTTAGGTCAAAAAACAAATCTCAATAAATTTTTTAAATATTGAAATTATGCAATGTATCTTCTTTGTTCACAATGGAATCACAGTAGAAATCAATAAAAGGGAGAAATGGAAAAGTCATTGATCTGTGAACCAATAGCTATTAGGCCCCCTTGGGATTCCAAGAAGAGCTCACAAAGGAAATTAGGAAATACCTTGAGGCAAATGATAATGAAAACACAATGTACCATAACTTATGGGATGCAGCAAAGACAGTGCTAAAAGGGAAATTTATAGCTCTAAATGTTTACTGTAGAAGAGAAGAAAGATTTACAGAGACCTAACCTCATACCTGAGTGATCTAAAAAAAGAGGAGCAAACTAAACCAACAGGGCAGAAAGAAGGAAATACCAAATATTGGAATAGAGATAAATGAAACAGTATATTTAAAAAAAAATACAGAAAATCAACAAAACAAAAAGTTGGTATGAAAAAAATCAATAAAATTGGCAAACTTTAGCCAGACTCACAATGAAAAAAGAGAACACAGATAACTAAAATCGGGAAAAAAATAGAGACATTGCTACCAGCTCCCCAGAAACAAATTGATGCTAAGAGGACACTATGAAAAACAGCATGAAAAAAACAAAACAAAACTGTATGTCTGTAAATTAGAAAATCTAGCTGAAATGGACAAATTCTTAGAAACATAAAAACAACCTACCCTGACTTAGGAAGAAATAGAATATTTCAATAAAACAATAATTATAAAGAGATTGAATCAGTAATCAAAAACTACCAACAAAGAACAGCCCGGGACCAAATGGCTTCACAGGGGGAGTTTTACCAAACATCCCAAGAAGAATTTTTTTTTTTTAAGATTTTTTAAAAATTTATTTATTTAATTCTACCCCCCTCCCCCGGTTGTCTGTTCTCTGTCTCTATTTGCTGCATCTTGTTTCTTTGTCCGCTTCTTTTGTTGTCAGCGGCGCGGGAAGTGTGGGCAGCGCCATTCCTGGGCAGGCTGCACTTTCTTTCACGCTGGGCGGCTCTCCTTACGGGGCGCACTCCTTGCGCATGGGGCTCCCCTATGCGGGGGACACCCCTGCGTGGCAGGGCACTCCTTGCACGCATCAGCACTGTGCATGGGCCAGCTCCACACGGGTCAAGGAGGCCCGGGGTTTGAACCGCAGACCTCCCATGTGGTAGACAGACACCCTAACCACTGGGCCAAGTCCGTTTCCCCCCAAGAAGAATTAATACCAGTCCTACTCAAACTTTTCCAAAAAACTGAAGAAGTGGGAAGACCATATAACTAATTCTATGATGCCAACATAGAAATAGTCTCAACAACTTCTAGGAAATCTAATCCAAATGCACATTAAAAGGAAAATACACAACGATCAAGTGGGATTTATCCAAGATATACAAGAAGGGTTCGACATAAGAAAATAAATTAATGTAAAATATCACATGAACAGAAGGAAAGAAAATAACCACATGGTCATTCTGTTGTTGCAGAAAAGGCATTTGACAAAATCCAGCACCCTTGCTTGATAAAGACATCTAGAAAACTAGAAATGGAAGGAAGTTTCCTCAATATGATAAAGGACATATATGAAAAACCTACAGCTAACATCAAACTTAACAGTGAGAATCTGAAAGCTTTCCCTCTAAGATCAGGAACAGTATAGGTATGCCCACTATCACCACTGTTATTCAACATTATATAGGAAGTTAGGCAAAAAAAGAAATATAAGGCATCCAAATTGGAAATGAAATAGTAAAACTTGCCCTATTTGCAAAATGACATGATCCTTTTATAGAATATCTTGAAGAATCCACAAGAAAGCTAGTAGGGCTGTGTTAGTCAGCCAAAGGTAGTGCTGATGCAAAGTACCAGAAGTCTGTAGGCTTTAGAAAGGGTATTTATTTGGGGTAGAAGCTTACAGTCAAGGTACCATAAGAGGTACTTTCTCACCCAAAGTCTGTTGCCATGTGTTGAAACAAGATGGCAGGCAATGTCTGCGAAGGTTCAGCCTTCCTTTTTCCTCTTAAGGCTCCATGGTCCCAACCTCTTCCAATCTCAGCTATAGACTGGCATAAGGCTCATCCCTCAGGGCTTCTTAGCTTCAGCCATGAGCTATCAGGTTTGTTTCTCTTCCTGGGGTCTCTGCCATGTCTGTGGAGCATCTCTCTACCCCTGTGTTCTTCTCTGTGTATCTACTGTGTTCTTGATCAAGCGTCTGTTTATGGAGCCCACTAAGGGGTGGGGACTCAACCCTGCTGTCCTAATGATGTGGTCAAATCAAAATCCTAATCTTGATTTAATAAAGTAAAAATGAAACCTCTGAATTTAATACAATTAAATGGGTATCATGCCCAGAGGAACAGACCAGTTTACAAACATAATCAATATGTCTTTTTGGAATTTATAAGTAATATCAAACTGTGACAAGAGCTAATAGATGGATTCAGCAAAGTTTCAGAGTCAAGATTAACACCCCAAAATCAGTTCTGTTTCTATGCAACAGCAATGAACAATCCAAAATGGAAATGTTTCTCCAACAAATAGTGCTGAGAAAACTGAATATTCACAATCAAAAGAAGGAAATTGGAGCTCCACCTCATACCATATATAAAAATTAACTCAAAATACATCAACCTACAGAATGGGAGAAAATACTTGAAAATCATACACTAATAAAGGTTTAATATCCAGAATATATAAAGAACTCCTACAACTCAACAACAAAAAGACCAACAACCCAATTTAAAAATGATTAAGAGACTTGAATAGATGTTTCTCCAAAGAAGATATATAAATAGCTAACAAGCACCTGAAAAGATACTCAACATCATTAGCCATTAGAGAAATGCAAATCAAAACCATGATGAGCTACCTCTCCATACCCACTAGCATGGCTATTATTTAAAAACAGAAAACAGCAAGTGTTGTTTAGGATGTGGAGAAGTAGGAATCTTTATTGGTAGAATATAAAGTGGTGCAGCCACTGGGGAAAACATTATGGCAGTTCCTCAGAAAGGTGAACATAGAATTACCATATTACCCAGCAATTCCTCTTCTAGGTATATACCCCAAAGAATTGAAAACATGGACTCAGATATATTTATACAACAATATTCATAATAGCATTATTCTCAATTGTCAAAATGTGGAAGCAATCCAAGTGTCCATCAATGGATGAATGGATAAACACAATGTGGTATTATTTGGCCATAAAAAAGAATGAAGTTCTAATTTATGCTACAACACAGGTGAACCTTGAAGACATCATGTTGTATGATTCCACTGGTAGGAAATACCTAGAATATGCAAATTCATAGAGACAGAAAGTTGATTACAGGTTACCTGGGGCATGGGGTGGAATGGGGATTTATTACTTAATGGGAACATAGTTTCTGGTTTTTGTTTTTTGTGTTTTGTTTTTGTTTTTTTAGATTTATTTATTTCTTCCTCCCCTCTGCCTCGCCCCTGCTGTCTGCTCTCTGTGTCCATTTGCTGTGTGTTCTTTTGTGTCTGCTTATATTCTCATTAGGCGGCTCCAGGAACCAATCCTGGGACTTCCGGAGTGGGAGAGAGTGATCATTCTCTTGTGCCACCTCACCTCCCTGATCTGCTCCATCTCTTATTATCTCTTCTCTGTGTCTCTTTGTTGCATCATCTTGCTGTGCCGCTCTCTGTGTGGGCCAGCACTCCTGCATGGGGTAGCACTCCTGCACAGGCCAGCACTCCGCATGGGCCTGCTCACCACAAAGGTCAGCTTGCCTTCACCAGGAGGCCCTGGGCATAAAACCCTGGACCTCCTATATGGTAGATGGGAGCCCAATTGCTTGAGCCACATCCACTTCCAAGTTTCTGTTTTTGATGATGAAAAAGATTAATTATGGATGGTGGGTATGGTAGCACTACATTATGAATGTATTTAATGCCACTGAATTATATACTTGAAGGTGGTTAAAACAGGAAATTTTAAGTTGTATATATGTTACCACAATAAAAAGTTTTTAAAAAGGTAATGCAGGGGAGCCGATGTGGCTCAGGTAGTTGGGTACCCGCCTTCCTCATGGGAGGTCCTGGGTTTGGTTCCCGGTGCCTCCTAAAGAAGACAAACAAAGAACAATGAGCAGACATTGAGTAAAAAAAAAGGGCAGACAACAAGCAAAAACAATGAACAAAAACAACAAGCAAAAAACAAGCAAAACAAAACCCAATGAGCAAGAACAATGAGCAAATAGGAGGGGGCCACCTCGCCGGGAGAGGAGGTGGGGGGTGGGGGAGGATGGAAGTAATTCATACGTGTGTGTTTTAAATATATATTGTGAAATTCCCCTCAATAACAGTTTTACCAGTTTGCATTCCCATTAGCCATGTATAAGAGTGCCTGCTTCCCTACAGTCTGCCAACCCATAGTTTGTGATTAGACTTCTAAATTTTTGGCAATCTGATAGGTGAGGAATGGTCTCTCAGTGTAGTTTTTTGTTTTAATTACTTTTTCCTTAAACGTTTTCTTTTTAAATTAAAACTTACAAGACAGTTGCAAAAATAACATAAAACCTATACAAAAAACTCCAACATACCCCTCCAATATACCTAGATGTACCAATTTTACTATGTTGCCACATTCGCTGTAGCTTTCTATCAATCCATCTATCTGTCCATCTAGCTATCTATTTATCAATTTTCTAAACATTTGAGAGTAGGCTGTATATATCATGCTCCTTGAAGCATAATACTTCCATGTATATTTCCTAAGGATAAGGATATTCACATATGTAACCACTTTAAATACAACTCTGAAGTTCGAGAGCTTTAGCATTGATAAAGAGCTTTCAATCTATATTCTAATTTTTCCATATGACGTAATAATGTCCTGTTGAGCATTTTATCCTCCCTTTTAAGATATAATCCAGAATCATACATTGCCTTCAATTGTCATTGTTTCTTTAGTAGCTTTTTTAAAATTGTGGAAACATACATACAACGTAAACTTTCCCATCTCAACCACTCCTAAACATACTGTTCAATGGTATTAATTACACTCGCAATGTTGTATTACCCTCCCCACCATCTATTACCAGACCTTTCCCATCACTTCAAACAGACCCTATACCCATTATTTATTAACTCCCCATTTCTTCTCCCATCACCCCTAGTAACCTGTACTCTGTCTCTATGCATTTGCATATTCTAGCTATCTCATGTAAGTGCAATCATGCAATATCTGCCCTTTTGTGTCTGACTTAGTTCCCTCAAATGATGTCTTCAAGGTTCATCCATGTAGTGGCATGTATCAGGACTTCATTCCTTCTTTAAGGCTGAATAATATAACACTGTTTATATATATCATACCACATTTTGTTTATCCATTAATCTGCTGATGGATGTTTGGGTTGCTTCCACATTTTGGCTATCATGAATAGCGTTGCTATGAACATTGATGTACAAATTAGGTGAGGTTTTATTTTGTATTTCTCTTACTATGAGTGAGGTGGACCATCTTTTCAAGTGTTTAAAAACCATCCCTGTCTCTTTCTTTTGCCCTTTCTTCTATTGTTTTTTTCTTTCTCCTTATTTTGCAATAGTTCTTTAAAAGGATATATGTCCTTTTTTAGTACTATAAATTGCAAATGTTTTCTCCCAGGTTTCAATTCTGTTGTCTTTGTTTATGATGTTTTTCCATGTAAAACCTTTACTTTTATGTAAACTTGATCAATCTTTCCTTTTATTATATTTGATTTTTACTCATAGTTAGAAAACGTTCTCCCTCACCCAAGTTAAAAAAGAATTCACTCGTTTTTTAAAAATAAGACTTGTGTGGTTTTGTATTTACATTTAGACTCCCATCCATTTGGAATTTATTTTTGTGTGTGGTATGAAGTATGGGTTTAATTTTATCTTTGTTTTCCAAATGGTTAACTAGTTGTTCCAGCATCATTTATTTAAAAATCCTCCTTTGGCCAGGTGTTTTAAGGTGCCACCTTTATCATATGCTAAAGTTTCCTAGGTACTTTGTTTTATTACTAGATTTTCTTTTCTGTTCTATGGACTATTTATTCATGTATCTGTACTCCAGTGTTTAATTATAAATGCTTTCTTGTATGTTTTAATATCTGGTAGTCAGTTGTCCTTGTAGATTTTTTTCTTTACTTAGAGGTTTGGTTTTTTTTCTTTATTTTTAAAGAAGCTTTAGGTTATATAAATGTTACATTGAAAATATAAGGGATTCTCTCATACCTCCCCTTCCCATTCTTTCCCCCCATTAACAACATCTTCATTAGTGTGGTGTATTTGTTACAATTGATGAACACATATTGAAACATTGCTACTAAGTATGGTCTATAGTTTACGTTATGGTTTATACTTTGCTCTGCACAATTTTATATTTGACAAAATATAATGGCTTGCAGCTGTCATTGCAATACCATGCAGAACAATTCCAATATCCCAAAAATGCCCCATGTTACACCTATTCTTCCCTCTCCCTCCCCTCAAAACCCCTGGTGACTACTGCCTTTATATCAATGTTACAAGGTCTTCTATTACTATAGTAATAATAAGTCTACTTTAATCCATAGTTGCATTCCCCCCTTATGTTTGTTCATTCCTTAATCTTGAGGATTTTGGGATGGTGTTATTCTTGTGTGTTTCTTTTTCCATATGGAGTTTAGACTTGGCTTGTCAACATTAAAAAAGATGTTGATATTTTTTGAGATTGCATTATATTATATTACATTATATTATATTGTATAATTTAGGAATAATGGACATCTTTACAGTATTGAATCAATCCAAGTTCAAAGGCTATCTTTCCATGCATCACTCTTTTAACAATAACATTGGGTTCTTACTATGTTGGGAAGAAGATATGGGAAAGCCGAGTATCATTGACCTCAATGGGAAGCCAGTAGGTGTATTAGACAGCCAAAGGGGTGCTTATGCAAAATACCAGAAATTGTTTGTTTTTTATAAAGTGTATTTATTTGGGGTAGGAGCTTACAAATACCAGGTCATAAAGCATAAGTTACTTCCCTCACCAAAGTCTATTTTCACGTGTTGGAGCAGGATGGCTGCCGACATCTACAGGAGTTCAGGCTTCCTGGGTTCCTCTGGACCCAAACCTTCAGTTTTCTCCACAAGGTCAGCTGTAGACCATCAGGTGAATGGCTCTCTCTCTCTCTCCCTGGGGCTCCAGTTTAAGACCAGCATCAAACTCCAACATCAAAACTCCAACTTTAAGAACCCTCAACTCTGTCCTTTGCTTTTTTCTCTTCATGTTTTCAGTGACTTTTCTCATTGAAAACATTCCCTAATTTCTTTTTTTTGTCTTTATTTTTTTTTTAATGTTACATTAAAAAAATATGAGGTCCCCATATACCCGTCACTCCTCCCCCCATAACAACAACCTCCTCCATCATCATGAGACATTCACTGCACTTGGCGAACACATCTCTGAGCACCGCTGCACCTCATGGTTAACGATCCACACCATAGCCCACACTCTCCCACAGTCTACCCAGTGGGCCATGGGAGGACATGCAATGTCCAGGGAGTCTGATACCCTAATGATGTAGCCCAACACCCTGATGATGTGGCCCAACCAAAGCCCTAATCATAATGTAATCATGTCCAGATATAGACCAGATTACAAACATATTCCAATATCTATTTTTGGAATTCATAACTATATCAACTTGCTATATTAGGTAATCACTACAATTGATAAACCAACAAATGGTACAAGCAAATTAGTTAGAGATACATAGTAAAGACGACAGAAAAGGACATTATTATTTTTTTAAATCAGGCTTTTAGTACATATATTAGACAAGGTTCTGTTAGGAAAGAGATTTCACTCTTAGAATAACTGAAAATGTAATAGAAGGACTATTTAAAGGTGTGGTAGGATTGAGGGACATAAAATAAGATCTGCCATTGGCAGCGACATGATTTCTTCACTACCTCTCTGCCCAAGACAGCTAGAGGGGAGGACTGCCCAGTGGAAACCATGAACTTTGGTAAACTAGTCACTGTTCATTGCAGCATGACAGGTTGAGAATTGAGGGAATAAATATCCTCTTCACTTCGCTCTCTTCCCACTCCTACCAGTACCCCCTAATGATTGAACCAAAGCTGTAGGCAGAGGGCCTACATTAGTGCTATTTGTACTGGTCAGCCACAATAGGACAGAGAGGGTAGAGAGTGGATTTGGAGGGACACATGGAAACTATTTACATAGTACTGTAATACATTTAAGTATGTAAATATAAATGAAAAGCACAATAGGAATAAAACAATAAAATAACCAACAACTTTAGTAAATGAATATATTTATGGTTTAAAAGAACATGAGCCAAATAATTACAATAAAGATTGAAGAGTAGTAAATACCTGAAGAGAGTTCAGGGATGTCCCAGTGAGGAGAGTGTATGGAGGTAGTGGCCTCTGAGCTGGCTATCTAGCATCATAAAGTAGCTGGGTGAATGGACACTGGTCCATTCTTCTGTAACAAAACATCCCTAGGTCACTCAAACATCATGGTTTCCATTTTTCTGCATCCTGTGGATATTTGCCTTTTCTTATTTAAAGTTTTTTTTATTGTTATAATTTTCCAATTTCTATTTTATGTTGCTGTCCTCAAGATGAAATGACTGGGAGCAGATGTGGCTCAAACATTTGGATGTCCACCTCCCACATGGGAGGTCACAGGTTCAGTTCCCAGTGCCTCCTAAAGAAGATGAGTGGATACAACGAACAGACACTATGAGTGGACACGAGTGGACAACAACAGACACAGTGAGCTGACAACAAGCAGACAGATGAGGGAGCCATCTCAAGGGAAACAAGATTTTTTTTAAGAGATGAAATGACTGAGTATATACTCTGCCTCTGGCTTAGTGCTAAGGGCTTTACATGCAAGAGCTCATTTACTCTTTGCTACCTTTTGAGATAGATGTTATTATCCCCATTTTACAGCTAAGAAGTCTGATTCAGAGCTAAGTAACTTACCCATGGACATATAACTAGATCATGACCTAGAGTTTACTCCAAAGCTTACCTTTTAGCCAGTACTCTATATTGCCTTTCAATATAGAAATTTCAGATACAATTCCAAGGTTTCCTTATAAAGGCAAAAAAGTCAGTTTCTTCCTATTCAGTTTTTTACTCTTCTCTTTCTCAAAGCTTAGTAAAATGCATTGATAGATTGGTTGTGCCTTGTCTAGTTAGATCCCTTGATCTTTAGCTACCAACACCCATCAAGAAAGAGTCAATGGTTTTGAAACTCCAACACACATTTGAATCACCTGGGGTATTTGTTAAAAATTTATATTCCAGGGCCTTGTCCCCAGTGATGGGTTCTGTGGGCTTAGGTGGGGTCTAGAAATCTGTTTTAATTGTGCCCCAAGTGAATTTGGCAGATGACACATGGACCGTAATTGAGAGGTCATATTGGAATCAGGTGTATCCAGACTTGCTCAGTGTTACAAATCTTTAAAGGAGTGGGGACAGAAAGGCCACCTGAGTTTGCATTGAATATCTTAGAGTTGTATTTTGGCTCATGGAAATTTTGATCCATCTTTCCCTTGTGAGCTTAAGTTGCAGGGGATTTTACAGTATCTTGGTCCCGTGGTTTCTTTGTGGTAGGCCTTAGAGAATGATCAAGGCCATGTATCTTAGATCATGTCATGTCAGCAGCCCCATGTTTTACAATTAAGTATCCATTATTGGTACATTTGATAGTGACCTATCAAACCCATAGGCCATGGAAGTCTAGTCCCTAGTTCGTAGTTTCTAATTTATACTGCACTTGGCTTCTCTGACTTTCTACCCGTCTCTGTGTTCTTTGCTTCCTCCCAGTGTGTACCTCTCCTCAGACAGGAAAGATTAATGGAAAGTGATAGGTTGGAGTCAGCAGACCTAGATTTTTGTTCTTGAACTTTCACTTTACTAGCTGTGTCAACTTGATAAAGTTACTTAACTTCTCTGAATCTCAATCCCCTTTTCAAAAAGGAGCATAATACCTACCTCATGGAATTGATATATGAGTTAGAGAAGCTATATATCAAGTACTTGGCACCAGGCCTATCACTCAGCAGATGGTAGAATAGGATGTTACTGCCCTGGGAGCTGAAGTGGCTCAAGCCATTCGGCACGTCCCTCCCACATGGTAGGTACCAGCCTCAGTTCCCAGTGCCTCCTAAAAAAAAGAAAAAGAAAATAAAAGAAGATGAACATACTACAGATAGAGAACAGACAGCAAGTGCAAAACAATGGGGGTGGGGAGAAAATAATCAGTATATTATTAAAAGAGAAAAAGAAAAGAATGTTACTGCCCTTCTGCAGATTGTTGGGCTTTCCCTCCTTCTGCTGATATTTGGACTTGGAGTGCTTTAGTATCTCCACAATGGGGTTTCTCTCCTAGCAACTAGTTGAAACAGGAAGTTTCTAGACAAAGCTGGAAAGGATCTTCTCCTTTAGCAGATAGATTACTATATGCTCCATTCATTTAGTGGATTCATCTCTTACCACAGTGTTCCTGACACATGGTCACCCCAGCTCTGTCCATACCAATGTAGAGCCCGCCACCTCTTAAAGCTGCCTGTTATCAGAAGACTGGTTTATTGGAAGAAAGCTTTTCCTTGAACTGAACTGAAATCACTTTCCTAATAATTATAGATTCATAAAACCATACAGCTAAAAGGACTCTCCGAGATCATCAAGCTTACTAGCTTATTTGAAACTGAGGCTCAGGGAGGTAAGGCGAGGTTGCTGTTCTGAGTAATGCTTTGTGGGGCTATGCAAACAGTCTCTTCCCAGTCCTTCCAGCCCTTCCATGCATCATGCCTTGTTTCTACAGACCACTCTCAATCCCTCTACTTTCTCCCCATGAAGCAGGATTTGCTCTTCACCATTCTGAACACCCACCTTTGCATATGCTCCAGCCAGTGATCCCCAGAACTAAACATGATTCTTATTGTGATCTGACCCCAGCAGAGTAAAATGAGACTATTACGGTCAGTTCTGCAGCAAGGTATGATCTTTAGAACTTGAAAGGACAAGATTTTGAGCTAGACAGAGCCAAGCAGGTCAATTATAGAAATGGAGGTCGTCATGGTTCTTTACTTCTATTCAGATCCTCTTCACTGGACACTTAGAATTTGTCCTATGCACTTTTGAAACATCTATGCAAGACACAGAGAAGGTGCTAGTAAAATGTGTTAAATTAATATAAAATTTTTAAAGATTTATTATTTATTTCTCTCCCCTTGTCCCTGCCCCCAGGTGTCTGCTTTCTGTGTCCATTCGCTGCGTGTTCTTCTGTGACCACTTCTGTCCTTATCAACGGCACTGGAAATCTGGTTTCTTTTTGTTGCATCATCTTGTTGTGTCAGCTCTCCGTATGTGCAGTGCCATTCCTGGGCAGGCTGCACTATCTTTCGTGCTGGGTGGCCCTGCTTATGGGTGCACTCCTTGTGTGTGGGGCCCCCCTATGCGAGGGACACCCCTGTGTGGCACGGTGTTCCCTGCGTGCATCAGCACTGCGCATGTGCCAGCTCCACATGGGTCAGGAGGCCCGGGGTTTGAACCGTGGACCTCCCATGTGGTAGGAGGATGCTCTATCCATTGGACCAAGTCTGCTTCCCATATAAATTTGATTTTAACTTTTTTCCTAACAAATATACACACAAAAAAAGGGACTGAGACATCAGGGAAAGTGCCAGGGGAAGAAATTAGACCTACTGTCTCAAAACCAGAGTTGTTATTTATCAACATTTCCCAAGTAAAGAATTGGACTTACCATGAGAGTTTAAAGAAACCTAAGCAAAATTTTTGGAAGTCCATCATTGTTCACATTTTCTGGAAATGTTGGTAGAGAAGGCACAGTAAAGAACTATCTGGTACAGGATACAATAAAAGGTGAAACCTTTTATTCAGGTCATTCAGAGAAAGTTATCTCAGTGGTTCTTATAACACTTGTAAAAAGAGGAAAGGGGGAGAAATGGATGAAAATATTACTATATTATTCAACCTCAAAGAAGTTATATTTTCATGAAATTATTGTCATCACCAACATATTTAACAAATGACATCTGCCTCAGTAATTTGTTTTATTATCAATACCACATCTTGTGTTGGTTTTTGAGATTTTTCTTTTCCAAATCTTAAAAAGCAATGGTGGGAAGCGGATGTGGCTCGATTGATAGGGCTCCCATCTGCCATGTGGGAGGTCCTGGGTTCCCATCCTGGGGCCTCCTTGTGAAGGCAGGCTGGCCCACACCCGCGGAGAGCTGACAGCCCATGCACCAGGAAGAGCTGGCACAGCAAAATGGCGCAACAAGATGACTCAACAAAGGGAGACATGCAGACATGGAAGAATGCACAGTGAATGGACACAGAAAGCAGACAGCATGCAAGCGGCAAGGGGGCGGGGGGGTAAAAAAAAAAAAGCAATAGCAATTGCCATTATTAGAATGGGTAGAAATGGTTTAAAAGTACATTTAATTTTGATTTTAATGGGAGTTACCCATGTTATATCCCAGCTATCTGTGGGTTATTTATTTATTTATTTATTTATTTATAGAAGTTTAAAAATGTTAGATAAATTGGACATATACTGTGGCAGTTTGAGATTATTCGTGAATCCCTGTAGCAGTTTGGTATTGTTTATGAATTCCAAAAATAGATATTGGATTGTGTTTGTAAACTGGTCTGTTCCTCTGGGCATATTAAATTGTATTAGATTCAGAGGTTTCACTTTTACTTGACTACACTATGGTTAAGGCTTTGACTAGGCTAAGTCAGTAGGATGTTGTGTCCCCACCTCCTTGGTGGGTGGGAACTCAGAGAGAAAACAGCACATCAGAGGAAAGAGTTGGAGTTTTGATGCTGGAGTCCCAGGGAAGTAAATACACAGAGAAGCAGCTATATGAGGAAAGAGAGAAGGCTCCATTAGACATGTCAGAGGTTCCAGGAAGAGAATGAGACTGATACTCTATAGCTGACCTTGTAAAGAGAGCAGAGCAGCTGAGCATGGAAAGAAATGAGCCCTGGGGAGAGAGACAAGCCTTATGCTAACCTATAGCTGAGAAAGGAAGGACTTGGGACCATGGAGCCTTAGGAGGAAGAGGAAGGCTGAATCCTTGCAGAGACCTACAGCCATCTTGCTTCAACACATAGCAAAGGACTTTGGATGAGAAAGTACCTCTTATGGTACCTTGAGTTGAACTCTTCAGGGCCTGGTAACTGTAAGCTTTACCCCAAATAAAGATCCTTTATGAAAGTCAGCAGAGTTCTGGTACTTTGCATAAGCAACCCTTTGGATGACTAATACAATCCCCAAAAGAGAGAATATGTTTTTAAACTAGTCTGTTCCCCTGGGTTTGATACCCTTTGTTTTTTTGTGTATGTGTGTGTTTTTTCTTTGTTTGTTTGTTTTTTAGGCTATTTAATTTAAATTTTTTAAAAGATTTATTTATTTATTTCTCTCTCCTTTCCTGCCCCAACCCCTAGTTGTCTGCTCTCTGTATCCATTTGGTGTGTGTTCTTCTGTGTCTGCTTGTATTGTCAGTGGCACCGGGAATCTGTGTCTCTTTTTTGTGTGTCATCTTGCTGTGTCAGCTCTCCATGTGTATGGTGCCACTCCTGGGCAGTCTGCACTTTTTTCGCACTGGACAGCTCTCCTTACAGGGTGCACTCCTTGCACATGGGACTCCCCTATGCAGGGGACACCCCTGCATGGTATGGCACTCCTTGCGTGCATCAGCACTGCTCATGGGCCAGCTCATCACACAGGTCAGGAGGCTCTGGGTTTGAACCCTGGACCTCCCATGTGGTAGGTGGATGCCCTATCTGTTGAGCCAAATCTGCTTCCCTGTGATACCCTTGGAATGCATTAGATTCAACTGACACGCCTTGATTAAATTACCTGTTAGGATTAGGGCTTTGATTTGACCACATCAGTAGGGCATGACTCAGGGTTGAGTCCCTGCCTCCTTGGTGGACTATATAAATGGGCACTCACTCACTCAAGGAAACATGGAAGAAGGTACAGGAAGAAAGAGAGTGCCATAGGCATGGAAGAAGAATGAAGGAGAGACCAGGCAGAGTTTACCTACCATCTTGCTTCAACATGTGGCAGCTGACTTTGGTAAGAAAGCAGCCTTGAGTTGGACTCTTCAGGGTAGGGATTCTGAATCTTTTTTGTTCCACGGACCCCTTTGCCAATCAGGTGAAAACCATGTACCCCTTAGTAAGTCCATACTATACTGTGTATTATTTAATAAATGTATCAATGTATCACACCCACACCAACACATCCCCACAGGAATAATGTTGTGTTGTTTTTTTTAAGTTCAATTCAAGTTCACAGACCCCTTGTTAGGAACCCCTGCTTTAGGGCCTTGTAACTGCAAACTACAAGGGTATAAATATCCTTTTATAAAAGCCAAAATGCTACTTTGCATTAGCACTCCTTTGACTGACTAATATTATACATATACTCGCCTAGATAACAATATTTTAAAAATCACCCTCCTTTATGTGAAAAACATTTTTAGCAATCAGTCACACCCCAGAAGTGGTCTTCAAAAGGAGCAGATCTAATTAGCTAATTATTTTCAGAAGAACATCTAAGTACCATGCCAAAAGTAAAACTTGTTTCTGTCAGAAGTTTGTTATTCTTCAAATGAACTATATTAAATGAAACACTTGCAGTACTTCTTTGTGGTTGTTGCTACTTTAGAAAGGACAACTAACATATAGCTATTAGCAGCCCTCCTCAGGTCTGTAAAAATAAACAAATAGCTAACTCATTCCTGTATGCTTTCTAAGGGAGACTTCATCCTGGGTTCAGACTAGACTGAAAGACTAAATGTAAAAATTAGGCAGTGTGGTCTATATAAACAGATGCTAAATGAAAGACAGGGAACTAAATACCCAGAGAAAGAGAACACAGAAGAGCTGAGCCCAGAAGAAGGAAGCCATGGAGAGAGAGACAAGCCTTATGCCAGCCTACAGCTGAGATCAGGAGTCTTAAGAGGAAGGAGGAAGGCTAAAACCTTGCAGACATAGCTCGCCATCTTGCATCAACATGTGGCAAGTGACTTTGGGTGAGAATGTACTTCTTATGGTACCTAGAGTTAGGGCCTAGTAATTGTAAGCTGCTACCTCCAAATAAATACCATTTATAAAGGCCAACTGAATTCTGGTACTTTGCATCACCACCCCTTTAAATGACTAAAACACTGATATAACCTTCATTTCTAGACTCTCTCCCAAACCTTTCTCTTCTCTTCAGACTGTAGCACATCTTTTAGTATTTCCTGCAAGACCAGTCTCTTTGTTATAAACTCTCTCAGTTTCTGTTTATCTGTGAATATTCTAAACTCACCCTCATTTTTAAAGACAGTCCAGCTGAATATAAGATTCTTGGCTGTAAGTTTTTCTTTTGGATTATCTTAAATATATTATACCACTGTCTTCTTGCTTCCATATATCATACCACTGTCTTCTTGCCTCCATGGTTTCTGATGAGAAATAAGCACTTAATCTTATTGGGTATTCCTTATATGTTATACATTGCTTTTCTCTTGCTGTTCTCAGAATTCTCTTTTTGTCATTGGCATTTGTCATTCTGATTAGTATGTGTCTCAGAGTTGGTCTATTCAGATTTATTCAAGTGGGAGTATGCTGTGCTTCTTGGACATGGATATCTAAGTCCTTCAATAAGGTTGGGAACTTTTCTACCATTATTTCTTCAAATATTCCTTCTGCCCCTATTCCCTTTTCTTCTCCTTCTGGGATACCTATGACATGTATGTTTGAACGTCTCTTGCTGTCATTTAGTTCCCTGAGACCTTGTTTAATTTTTTCCCATTCTTTTCTTCATCTCTTCTTTTGTATGTTCACTTTTGGAGGACATGTCTTCAAGCTCACCAATCCTTTCTTCTACCTCCTCAAATCTGCTATTATATGATTCCAATGTGTTTTTAATTTCATTTATTGTGCCTTTCATTCCCATAAGATCTACTATTTTTCCAGGTATGCTTTCAAATTCTTCTTTGTGCTCATCCAATGTCTTCTTCCTTTTTTTTAAAAGATTTATTTATTTATTTATTTCTCTCCCCTTCCCCCCAACCCCAATTGTCTGTTTTCTGTGTCTATTTGCTGCATGTTCTTTTGTCCGCTTCTGTTGTTGTCAGCAGTATGGGAATCTGTGTTTCCTTTTGCTGCATCATCTTGTTGTGTCATTTCTCCGTGTGGGTGGCACCATTCTTAGGCAGGCTGCACTTTCTTTCATGCTGGGCAGCTCTCCTTACGGGGCTCACTCCTTGCGCTTGGGGTTCCCCGACACGGGGGACACCCCTGCATGGCACAGCCCTCCTTGCACGCATCAGCACTGCACATGGGCCAGCTCCACACAGGTCAAGGAGGCCCGGGGTTTGAACTGCAGACCTCCCATGTGGTAGACGAACGCCCTAACCACTGGGCCAAGTCTGCTGCCCAATGTCTTCTTAATATCCTTAAACTCTTTAGCCATCTCATTGAGTGTATTAAGGAGATTTGTTTGAACACCTATGATTAGTTGTCTCAACTCCTTTATGTCATCTGGAGGCTTACTTTGTTTCTTTAACTGGGTCATATCTTTGTATTTCTTGGTGTGGATTGTAATTTTGTTGGCATCTGGTTTACTAGATGTATTTATTCTGGCTTCAGTTTCTCTCATGAGTTTAGGGGTTTCTTGCCCTTTCTCCCTTGCTGTTTGTGTAGTAGGAGCCCAGGATGTAATTGGTGCTATAAGCCATGGAGGCTCAAGCTGCCCACATTGCCCCAGGGATTGATGAAGCTTCTCCCAACTTTCTCCTTTGCCAGGGGTAGAGACAGAGTCACAGCCTAGAGAGTAGTTGCCCAGAGAGACTGATGAAGCTTCACATCCATTCTTCCCCTGTCTGGGGCAGAGATGGAGCTGCAAGTGTGGGCAGTAATTTATGCTATGCAGGTCCACAATGACCACAGTTGCTCTGGAAGACTTCTGACTATTCAGTCTGTGCCAGTTGAATGCACCTGCAGTTACCCAGAGAAGTGGGTGCAGGTCCTGCCAGCTTCCTCCCTGCCAGAGTTAGGGCTGAAGCCTAGGCTAAGGCTGCAGTCCACGCTGGGCAGAAAGAAGCTGGTCCCTACTGTCACTGTGATTTTTAATCAGCCTGGCTTCCCCTCCTGCCCGGGGTGATGTTAAAATGGCAGCTACTGGCCTCTTTCTGACTTGGACAGGTTCAAACTTTAGCAGTTCTTAGTATTTTATTGCTTGTTCCAACTCTATCTTTAAAAATAAATTAATATTATAGTGTTTATCATTCAATTCTATTCTATGAAAGTTTCACATTCACACCCTAAGTGAAAATATTAAGCATTAACAATGCCTTCTAAAGATTATGCTCATGGGAGAATAAATCAGTATTAATTTTCGGGCAAGCAATTTGGCAAAACAGTAATTATTAAGCACCTTTAAAATATTTATACCCTTTGGCCCAGTAGTCACTCTTCTAGGAATCTTTCCCCTGGAACTATCAGAAATGTGGTCAAAGATTTATGTACAAGTATGTTTATTGCTTAATTATTTATTTGTGATAGGGTAAATAGAAAAAAACCTGAGTGCCTGGCTGTAGCAGTTTGATATAGTTATGAATTCCAAAACTAGAGATTGGATTATGTTTGTAAACTGGTCTGTCTGAAGTTTCACATTTACTTAATTAAATTATGATTAGGGCTTTGATGGGCCTCATCAATAGCCATGTCATGTAAAAGACATGGCAAAAGAAGAGAGTTGGAGATTTGATGTTGGCATTTTACTGTTGAAGTTTTGATGCTGGAGTCTTGAGCTGAAGCCCCTGGAAGTAAGCACACAGAGGAGCTTAGTTGTGAGGGAAGACAAGCAAGTCCAGGGGAGAGAGGAACCCAGGAAGCCTGAACCCTGGAAGACGTCAGCAGCCATCTTGCTCCAATACATGGCAAAAGACTTTGGTGAGGAAAGTAACTTAGGCTTTATGGCCTGGTAACTGTAAACTTCTACCACAAATAAATACCCTTTATAGAAGTCAACAGATTTCTGGTATTTTGCACCAGCACCCCTTTGGCTGACTAATACACTGGCTAAAGAAAAATAAATTACTACATTTATATGATAAAAGTTACACAGGCAATTAAAATTTATGCTTTTCCCTGAACCTGGTAGTCAGTTAAAAATATTTGTTGAGCCATTCTGAGTGTCCAGGACTTCCAGGATGGAAAGCAGGAGTGAATTGGGTCCCTTTAGAGATTTACCACTGTCCACTGTCTGTGAAAATCAGCCCACCCCAGAGGTGTGGGGGTGGTGTTTCAATTCAGGGACCCAGCCCTAAGGGTTCCAGATGATTCCAATATGAACAGAGCCTTAGACTTATCCCCCCCACCCACCCACCAAGGTCTGAACTCTGACAAGAATGGGGGTGGGAGTGGGAACAGAAAAGGCTTTCTCTTTCAAAACATTTTTAATATGTGGGCAAATGCTATTTTGAAGTTAGAATATTAAAAAATACCATTGTTGGGGATTGAAACATGACCCCACAGAAACATGTTCAAGTCCTAACCTTGGTTCTGTGGGTGTAAACTCATTTGTAAGGGAATCTTCAAAGATCCTATTAAGATGAAGCCAAACTGAAACACGGTGGACCTTAATATGATCTAACAGGAGTCTTTTCCTTCCTTCCCTCCCTCCCTCCCTCCCTCCCTTCCTTCCTTCCTTTCTTCCTTCCTTCTCGGAAACTTTTATTAAATATTTAATTCAACAAGTATGACAGTTCAAAGCTATTCATTTAAAATGTCAAAAGTTATTTTAGATGGACAAGTGAGCTGACAGTCTGATATTCATGAGTGGTCAGATGACACTGGGTTTTCCAAAAAAGAGAAACATGTCTCTGTGAGCATGCTTTCCCAGTGGCTTTGTCTTATAGACCAGGAAGCCTCTCCCCTCTGCCTCTTTTTGAAGATGGGGGAAGGGTGATCCATGAATAAGAAGTGGAGGCTCTACCTGGAGCTGAGGAACCAAACTGGTGGCAGTTCCAGAACTTGTCATAGTTCTTAATTTTGTTGTTTGAGAGCAGGAGTCTTTATAAGCAAAGGAAATTTGGACGCAGAAGTAGAAGCCATAGGAGGAGACAGAAAGAGACAAGATTGCCATGTAAGATAGGCAGAGATTGATTGTTAGCAAGCCACTACAAGAATGCTACAAAGTTTGGAGAAAGCATGGCCTGCCAATATCTTGATTTTAGACTTCTAGCCTCCGAACTATGAACCAATAAATTCCTGTTGTTTATGTCAACCAGTCTGTGGTTTTGTTATAGCGGCCCTGGCAAGCAAAGACACCTATATTGTATTATTCCAAATTTGTGGGGAAAATTAATAGGTGCTTAGAAAAAAACACACCAAAATTTCTAAAGAGTTTTTTTTTTGGATGTTGCAATTGTGGAACCATCTACAATTTAAATGAGGAATCAGGATTCAGAGAGGTGAGGTAATTTGCCTAGGTTCACACAGTCAGCAAGTCCTGGAGTTTAGGTTCAAACCCAAATCTACCTGGCTTAAATAGAAAAACCATGAGTAAAAGAAATACAAATAAGGTGTTCTAAGTATAGTGGAGGGAGTAAATGTAGCTCAAGTGGTTGAGTGCCTACTTCCCACATACGAGATTCTGGGTTCAATCCCTGGTACCTCCTTGAAAAAAAAATGTAAATGAGGTGGATTGAAGTATTGGTCTGAATTTTTCACTGCCCTGTCAGAGTATTTTTTTTTTTATTTGTTTCTCTCCCCTTCTCCCCGCCCCAGTTGTCTGTTCTCTGTGTCCATTTGCTGCGTGTTCTTCTTTTGTCTGCTTCTGTTGTTGTCAGTGGCATGGAAATCTGTGTTTCTTTTTGTTGTGTCATCTTCTTGTGTCAGCTTTCTGTGTGTGAGGCGCCATTCCTGGGCAGGCTGCACTTTCACGCTGGGCAGCTTTCCTTACGGGGCGCACTCCTTGCACGTGGGGCTCCCCTACACGGGGGACACCCCTGCGTGGCAGGGCACTCCTTGCACGCATCAGCACTGCACGTGGGCCAGCTCCACATGGGTCAAGGAGGCCCGGGGTTTGAACCACAGACCTCCCATGTGGTAGATAGTCGCCCTATCCACTGGGCCAAGTCCGCTTCCCTCAAAGTATTTTATATTCACACCTTTCCTGTGACCTCATTATGGGCAGAATGTAGTTCCATCCCCTTGATTGTGGGCTTGGTCAATGGGTTGCAGGTGAGCATGATGCAAGGATAGGCTTAAAATGGACTATCATGATTTGACCTTTTCTTTTGCACTTCTGTCTTTTGCCATGAGAATAACATGTTTGGGGTATCCATTGGTCCAAGGAGAATTAGACATATGCGAGCAGACATGGACCAGAACCATTACTTAAAGCTTAAATCTAAGCCAACTTGAACACACAAAGTGAAAAGCAAATGATTATTGTTTTAAGAATTTGATTTGTGAAGTGAAATTTTTTTTAGTTTTACACTTTAATTTTTTTTCATTAAAAATTTATTGAAGTATATCATTCATACATAAACATACATAAACAATAATTGCTTAGTAAAAGTTGTGAAATTATAAAACAAACACACATAACATCATATAGGTTCCCATACATCACCCTATCACCAATACCTTGCATTGTCGTGAAACATTTATAACAAATTATGAAAGAGCCTCATCAAAGTATTACTACTAGCTCTAATCCATATCTTACATTTGGAGTATTTTCCCCAATTCATTTTTTTATTTTTGTTCATAAACCATATAATTTATCTAAAGTGTACAATCAACAGCATTTGGTATGATCATAGATTTGTACATTCATCACTTCAATCAATATTTTCACTTCTCCAAGAAATGAAAAACAACAAAAAATAAACCACTATCATACCCATATGTTAGTGCTACTAATTATAAATTCTATGATGTGCTTTCACTATTTCTATTCATTTTCAAATATTTACAAACAAATTTTTACCAATTCTGCACAGATTATACCTCAACTTTCCATTCTTTAACCACATTCTATTCTCTGGTGACTTATATTCTAGCTATTAATGACATCAGTTTGCTCATTATATTTAGTTCATAACAGCAAAATCATACAATATTTGTCCTTTAAACCTGACTTGCTTCACTCAACATAATGTCCTCAACTATGTATATACCATAGTTTGTTTATCCATTTTTCATTTGATAGAAAACTGGGTTGTTTCCATTTTGGGCAGTTGTGAATAATTTTGCTGTGAATTTGCAGATGTCTGTTAGTGTCCCTGCTCTCAGTTCTTCTGGGTATATACCTAGTAATGGTATTGCCAGATCACATGGCAGATCTATATTCGACTTCCTGAGTAACCACCAAACAGAATTCCACAGTGATTGTATCATTCTACATTCCTATCAACAGTGAGTAAACGTCCCTATCTCTCTACATCCTCTCCAACATTTGTAGTTTTGTTTTGTTTTTTAATAGTGGCCATTCTAGTATTTGTGAAATGATCTCACTGTAGCTTTGATTTGCATTTCCCTAATAGCTAGTGATGTTGAACGCAGAGAAGAAGATTTTACACACAGAAGAAATGAAGACAATGTGACCATGGATGCAGAGATGCATCAGATCATGGAAATTTCCCCCTAGAGCCTCTGGAGGAAATATGGTCCTGCAACACCTTGATTTCAGCCCAGTGATATTGGTTTTGGACTTCTGGACTTTAGAACTGTGAAAGAATAAATTTCTGTTATTTTAAGCCATAAAGTTTGTGGTAATTTGTTACAGCAGACAAAGGAAGCTAACTCAGTAGGTTACCCATTTTTAGAGATTTTGGCCTATAGGCAGGCCACAATCAACACTGCATTGGGAGACTAAAACATAGAACACTCATAGGACAAAGTTCAGGAAATTCCAGGTACTTGGAGTAGAAGTGGGGATCCCCAAAAGGAGAGAATATAGAGGAGGAGCCCTAAATTCTATGTATAAACTGTGCTAAAATCTCTGGTTGACCCTTGACCCCTGAACCATGCATGAACACAAGACAGATGAGCTAAGGATAAAAAAAATGGAATTGAAATTTGGGCTGCTGTCCAAAAGATACATTTTACAGTAGAAATCCAATTAAATTAACTGTCTTCTTTTTTGAAAAGCACATACTTCAGGAGAAAATATCAGAATCCAGAGTCTCTACCACATAGCATACATAACAACCAGGATACAATCCAAAATTACTCAATAGAAGATCTAGGAAAATGTGAACCATTCCCAAGAGAAAATACAATATACTAAGACCAATGGTGAGATGGGTGAAATGTTGAAATGAGAAGAAAATTATTTAAAACCTATTATAACTATGGTCAGAAAAGGAAAACATGTTCACAATGAATGAAAATATAGGGAATCTCAAGAGATACATAGAAACAATAAAAAGAAAACAAGAACTAAATGGAATTTCTAGAACTGAAACATACAATATCTGAAATTAAAATTTCACTGGATGGTCTTAACAACAGAATGCAGATGACAGAGAAAAGATTCATTGAACTTCAAATTATCCAATCTAAAGAATAAAGGAAAATTAGATTGGAAAAAGTAAACAGAGCTTCAGGGACTTATGAGACAATGTCAAAATATCTAATATATGTGTTAGCAAAGGAAAGAGAAAGAGGCAGAAAAACTATTTTAAGAAATAGCCAAAATTCCTGTTATGTGAAAGATATAAATTTAGAGATTAAAAAATCTCAATGAAACCTAAGCAGGGCAATTATAAAGAAAGCAATGCCTAGAAATATCAGAGACAACCTGCTGAAAAAAAGATAAAAGAAAAATTGTGAAATCATTACATACAGGGGAACAATATTTCAAATGACTGCTGAATTCCTATAAGACACTATGGAGGGAAGTGGACTTGGCCCAGTGGTTAGGGCGTCCGTCTACCACATGGGAGGTCCACAGTTCAAACCCCGGGCCTCCTTGACCCGTGTGCAGCTGGCCCATGCACAGTGCTCATGCGCCCAAGGAGTGCCGTGCCATGCAGGGGTGTCCCCCGTGTAGGGGAGCCCCACACACAAGGAGTGCGCCCCATAAGGAGAGCTGCCCAGCGCAAAAGAAAGTTCAGCCTGCCCAGGAATGGTGCCTCACCCACGGAGAGTTGACACAGCAAGATGACGCAACAAAAAGAAACACAGATTCACTTGCCTCTGACAACAACAGAAGTGGACCAAAAAAACCCAAACACTCAGCGAATGGACACAGAGAACAGACAACTGGGGGGGGGGGGGGAGAGAAATAAAAAATAAATCTTAAAAAAAAAAAGACATTATGGAAACAACTATGGAGAACAGCATTTTAAAAAATGTTGTAAACAAAATACTGTCAACCCAGAATAGTATATTCAGCAAAAATATCCTTCAATAATGAAGGTGAAAAATGACTTTTTTCAGATTAAAAAAATAATAATAATTTGATGCCCACAAGCTTAAACCATAAGAAATGCTAGGAAATTCTTTAGGCTGAGTTGAAGTGACACTGAAAATGAGGCTCATCTTCAGGAAGGAATGAGGAGCATCAGAAATAGTAAACATCTGGGTAAATATAAAAGACTATATTTCCCTCTTAATTTCTTTAAAATATAGAGCACTATTTAAATGAAAGTTATAACAATTTCTGGTGGGATTTATAACATGTATAGAAGTAATACCTGTGACAAATATTGCATAAAAAGATGGTGGTGGGATAGGCAAAATGGACCTCTATGGTTTCAAAGTTCTACACTTAACATGAAGTGACACAATGTAAACTCGAAGTTAGGCTGTGAAAAGTTAAGGATATATATTATAATCTCTAGAACAAGCAATAAAAAAATGCAAGAATGAATAACTATATGCCAATAAGTTAGATAACCTAGATTAAATTGTCAATTTCTTAGAAACACACAAACTATGTATATTAACTAAAGGTAAAATGGAAGGTTTCAACAAACAAATTACTAATAAAGAGATCGAATCAGTAATCAAAAACCTGGGAAGCGGACTTGGCCCAGTGGTTAGGGCATCCGTCTACCACATGGGAGGTCTGCAGTTCAAACCCTGGGCCTTCTTGACCTGTGTGGAGCTGGACCATGCGCAGTGCTGATGCATGCAAGGAGTGCTGTGTTACACAGGGGTGTCCCCCGCATAGGAGAGCCCCATGCACAAAGAGTGCGGCCCATAAGGAGAGCCGCCCAGTGCGAAAGAAAGTGTAGCCTGCCCAGGAATGGCGCCGCACACACGGAGAGCTGACACAGCAAGATGACGCAACAAAAAAAGAAACACATATTCCCGTGCCACTGACAACAACAGAAATGGACAAAGAAGAACGCAGCAAACAGACACAGAGAACAGACAACTGGGGTGGGGGTAGGGGGAAGGGGAGAGAAATAAAATAAATAAATCTTAAAAAAAAAAAAGGAATCAAAAACCTCCCAACAAAGCCCAGATGGCTTCACAGGGAAATTCTAGCAAATATTCCAGAAGACTTAAGTCCAATTCTGCTCAAACTCTTCCAAAAAATTGAAGAGGAAGGAACACTCCCTAATTCATTCAAAAGGCCAACATCACCCTCATACCAAAGCCAGATAAGGATACCACAAGAAAAGAAAAATACAGACCAATATGTCTTATGTCTTATGAGAATAGATGCAAAAATTCTCAACAAAACCATAGCAAACCAAATCCAACAGCATATTAAAAGAATTATACACCATGGTCAAGTGGGATTTATCCCTGGTAAGCAACTTTGTTTCAACACAAGAAAACCAGTCAGTGTAATATACCACATTAACAGAAGGGAGGAAGGAAAACACATGATCATCTCAACTGATGCAGAAAAGGCATTTGACAAAATCCAACACCTCTGTTTGATAACAACACTTAGAACACTAGGAATAGAAGGAAACTTCCTCAACATGATTGAGGGCATATATAAAAAGCCCACAGTTAACATCCTACTTAATGGTGAAAGACTGAAAGCTTTCCCGCTAAGATATGGAACAAAACAAGGATGCTCGCTATCACCACTGTTATTCAACATTGTACTAGAAATTCTTTCCAGAGCAATAAGGCAAGAAAAAGAAACAAAAGGCATCCAAATTGGAAAAGAAGAGGTAAAACTTTACCTATTTGTAGATGATATGATCCTATATACAGAAAACTCTGAAAAAAAATCAACAACAAAGCTCCTAGAGCCAATAATGAAATCAGTAAAATAGTGAGGTGCAAGATCAACACACAAAAAAATCAATAGTGTTTATATACACAAGCAATGAACAGTTGGAAGAAGAAAGCAAGGGAAAAAACCCATTCACAACAGCAACTAAAAGAATAAAAATCTAGGAATAAATTTTAAAAAGAATATAAGGACTTGTACACAGTAAACTACAAAACACTGTTAAAAGAAATAAAAGAAGACCTAAATAATTGGAAGGATATTACATGTTCATGGATAGAAGACCAAAATTCATTAACATGTCAATCCTACCCAAAGCAATTTATAGATCAAATGCAATCCCAATAAAAATTCCAATAACTTTCTTTGCAAAAATGGAAAAGCCAAACATCAAATTTATGCAGAAGGGTAAAGGGCCCCAAATAGCTAAAGCCATCTTGAAAAAGAATGAAATCGGAGGACTCACATTTCCCAATCTTAAAACTTTTTACAAATCCACAGTAATCAAAACAGCATAGTACTGGCACAAGGACAGACATATAGACCAATGAAATAGAAATTACAGTCAGAAATCTACCCTTATATTTATGACCAACTGTTTTTTGACTAAGTGGCAAAGACTACTCAACTGAGAAAGAATAGTTTTTGCTGGGAAAACTGGATCTCCATTTGCAAAACAATAAGAAAATAAAAGGAGGACTCTCACCTCACACATATACAAAAATCAACTTAAAATGGATCAAAGGCCTAAATATAAGAGCTATAACTATTAAACTCCTAGAATAAGGTGTAAGTAAGCATCTTCAAGACCTTGTGTTAGGCAATGGTTCTTAGACTTTACACCCAAAGCACTAGCAACAAGAGAAAAAACAGATAAATGGGACCTCATCGAAATTTTTTAAAAAACTTTTGTTCCTCAAAGGACTTTATCATGGAAGTAAAACAATAACCTACATAATGGGAAAAAATATTTGGAAACCACATATCAGATAAAGGATTAATATCTAGTACATATTAAAAAAAACTTTCAACTTAACAATAAAAAGACAAACAACCCAGTTTAAAAATGGGTAAAAGACCTGAATAGACATATTTTTGAAGAAGATATACAAATGGGCAGAAAGCACATGAAAAGATGCTCAACATCATTAGCCATCAGGGAAATGCAAATGAAAACTTCAATGAGATACCATTTCACACCCATTAGACTGCTATTTAAAAATGGAAATTAACAAGCTTTGGAGATGGAAACAGAAGTAGAAACACTCATTCATTGCTGGTGGCAATGTAAAATGGAGCAGTTACTATGGAAGATGGGCAGTTGCTCAGAAAATTAAGTATAGAGCTGCCATATGACCCAGCAATCCCACTACTAGGTATATGCCCAAAAGAACTGAAAGCAGGGACTCAAACAGATATTTATACACCAGTGTTCACAGTGGCATTATTCACAATTGCCAAAAGATGGAAGTAGATAAATGGAGAAATTAATACTAAAACTGATGAATGAGTAAATAAAGTGTGATATATACACAAATGAAACATTATTTAGCTGTAAAAGGAAATGAAATCCTCAACATGTGACAACATGTATGAACCTTGAAGACATCATGTTGAGAGAAATAAGCCAGACATAAAATAATAAATGTTGTATGATCTCACTGATTTGAAACAATTAGAATAAGTAAACTCACAGAATCAGAATCTAGAATCTTGATTACCAGGTGACCGGGTGGGAATAGGGAAAGGGAAGTTATGGCTTAAAATATATACATTGAAAAATGTACAGCGTTCCTACTTGGAATGGTAGAAATGTTTGGTAATGGATGGTGGTGATGATAGCACAACTTTGTGAACTTAATTAACAGCATTGAAATATATATCTGAATATATATTTTTCAAAACATCCATAGAACTACACTATACAAACTGTAAACCAATCCAATAGAAAAAGTGGTCAAAGAAGAACAGGTAGGTCACAGAAGAGGAAATCTAAATCACCAATCAACATATCAAAATATGTTCAACCTCCCTAGTAATCAGGAGGAGGAAATTTGTTCTGCACAATAGGCACAATTTAATCAGATAAAACCATGTGTTAGCAAGGGTATGGACAAATGGAAATTCTCAGTAACTGCTAGTGTGAATGTAAATTGGCCAGTCATTGAAGAACAATTTGGAAATATCTTGCAAAGTTAAAATAGACTGGGCAGTGGACTTGGCCCAGTGGTTAAGGCGCCCGTCTACCACATGGGAGATCCGCGGTTCAAACCCTGGGCCTCCTTGACCCTTGTGGAGCTGGCCCACACGCAGTGCTGATGCGTGCAAGGAGTGCCGTACCATGCAGGGGCGGCCCCCCACATAGGGGAGCCCCACGTGCAAGGAGTGCGCCCCATAAGGAGAGCTGCCCAGCGTGAAAGAAAGTGCAGCCTGCCCAAGAATGGCGCTGCAGACACGGAGAACTGACACAGCAAGATGACGCAACAAAAAGAAACACAGATTCCTGTGCTGCTGATAACAACAGAAGCGGACAAAGTAGAAGACACAGCAAATAGAGAGAACAGACAACTAGGGAGGGGAGGGAAGGGGAGAGAAATAAATAAATAAATAAATCTTAAAAAAAAAAAAAAGAATAGACTGTATACACAATGACCCAGCAATTCCCTTCCTAGGTGTAGAGTCCAGGAAAACCTTGACATATTTGCATAATCAATTACAAGAATGTTTATTGTAGCATTGTTTGTAATAGAAAAAAGTGGCAATAACCTAAATGTCCAACAATAGGAGGATAAAGAAGTTAAAATTTCATTTTATGTATTTTATATGTATCAACCTCAAAAAATGTATGTTGAGTGAAAAGCAAAAGATGTAGAAAAAATATGTAGTCTTATGTCATTTACATAAAATTTGAAAATATGTAAAATAATGGTATGTATTGTTTATAAATAAATACACATAAAATAATAGTATATAAACGTGTGGAAATAATAGATGCTAATTTCAGTATACCAGTTACCTCTGGAGAAATAGGTGAAGGCAAGGGATTTCAACTGTATCTGCAATATTTTATTTTTAAATAAAAGACCCAAGATTAAGATCTAAACTAGATCTAAAAGATATGAACTGGGCACATGACTGTTCGTTATCTTTTTTCTCTATACTTTTCTATATGCTTGCAATAGCAAACATCTTGGTTTCTACCACAAGGAGACTAGAGGTTCTCCAGCATTCATCTCCTTGTGGTAGAAACCAAGATGTTGTGACTAGTAAGGGAAGAAACTGTAGCATTGATGTGGAGAAAGTGGCCACGATAGTTGCTGAGGGCAGGGAGAGGGAAGAAGAGATGTGATGTGAGGGCATTTTCGGGACTTGGAGTTTTCCTGAATGATATTGCAGGGACAGATGCTGGGCATTATATATCCTGCCATAACCCACTGAATGTACTGGAGGAGAGTGTAAACTACAATGTGAACTCTAATCCATGTGGTGCAGCAGTGTTCCAAGATGTATTCACCAAATGCAATGGATGTGCTGCAATGATGAAGGAGGTTGTTGATGTGGGAGGAGTGGGTGGGGTGGGGTGTGGGGTATGTGGGAACCTCTTATATAAATCTTTTTTTTTTTTTAAAGATTTATTTATTTATTTAATTCCCCTTCCCTCCCCCGGTTGTCTGTTTTCTGTGTCTTTTTGCTGCGTCTTGTTTCTTTGTCCGCTTCTGTTGTCGTCAGCGGCACGGGAAGTGTGGGCGGCGCCATTCCTCGGCAGGCTGCTCCCTCCTTCACGCTGGGCGGCTCTCCTTATGGGTGCACTCCTTGCGCGTGGGGCTCCCCTACGCGGGGGACACCCCTGTGTGGCACGGCACTCCTTGCACGCATCAGCACTGTGCTTGGGCCAGCTCCACACGGGTCAAGGAGGCCCGGGGCTTGAACCACGAACCTCCCATGTGGTAGATGACGCCCTAACCACTGGGCCAAAGTCCGTTTCCCGATATATATAAATCTTTTAAAGATTTATTTTTATTTATTTCTCTCCCCCCGCCCTCGAGTTGTCTGTTCTCTGTGTCCATTCGCTGTGCATTTTTCTGTATCTGCTTGTATTCTTGTCAGCAGTACCAGGAATCTGTGTCTCTTTTTGTTGTGTCATCTTGCTGCAACAGCTTTCTGTGTGTGCAGCCACCACTTCTGGGCAGGCTGCACTTTTTTCGCGCAGAGTGGCTCTCCTTATGGGACACACTCCTTGCACATGGGGCTCCCCTACGTGGGGGACACCCCTGCGTGGCACGGCACTCCTTGCTAGCATCAGCACTGCTCATGGGTCAGCTCACCACATGGGTCAGGAGGCCCTGGGTTTGAACCCTGGACCTCCCATGTGGTAGGTGGGCTCTATCAATTGAGCCAAATCCGTTTCCCTCTCTCTTATATATATATATATATATTTTTTTTTTTCACACACACAAATCAGCCTTTATTGATTACAGCGGGACTAAAGAGAGGAGGCCACTCCCGGCCCTGGGGCATAGTCCAGAAACCCCTTCGCCGCCCAGGAAAGCTCTTAATATTTTTTAATGCAACATTTTTTTGCCATCTATTTATCTTAAAAAAAAAATGATAAAAAAGCTTATAAAAAATTAATTCAATTAAGAATTATGATTGTGTGAACCAATATTTTACTAAAAAGTAAAATTATATTCATTTTGTTATATTTGCTAAGATAGACATTTATACTAAATATTTTCAGCAATAGGATTTGAAACCAGAGGTTCTGAGGAAAGAGAGAGGAAAGAATAGGTGTAATAAAATCTCCTTCATTTTTGAAAAAAAAACAAAACATGTTTTCTGAGAGTGGGGTAGAGGTAGGCTTAGAGCTAGACTGAGTGGGTTGGGGTTGAAAGAAAGGAACTGGGAGGATCTGAACAGGGGCCCCTGGAAAGGAGTAGCAGAAGGTTCAAGGTATGAGGATGTTAACAGTTTTGCTGGTCATTCCATTGTTTTCCTTTCCTGACTCAGCTCTGTGTAAGAAAAGAATGACTCCTGAAAACGACATTTCACAGCTTCCTCTGCCCACTGGCTTCTGGTTAGGCTCAGCCAATAAGAGGTACTTGCAGGATTTGGGAAGGTGGGAGGATGGGAGAAGGCACAAAATTTCTCCTTCTTTCTCTGTGCGTTAGACAACATCCCGGCAGTGGCCATGAGTCCTCTGTGACCCAGCTCCCTCTGTACAACCCTAATTCCATGTTCCGAGTTCACAATGCCTCTGGCCCTGCCAAGCACATCTAGTTCCAAGGTTCTGGTAACACCCCCCTCTTCCCTTTATTTCTCCTGCCTTGCAGCTAATCTCTGGGTTGACTCAGATTCTCCCTATTGAACTACTTGGCAAAGCCTCTGTTTTCCTGACAGATACAAGGGTGCTGGCAAGTGGGTGGTTGAAATGAAAACTATTCTATGCACTGTATTACTGCCTACCTGTCCTTTCAAGTGTGATCATCTAACATGTCAACCCACTACTCAGAAGTCTACAATGGTGTATCATCTTCTACTGGATAATATCCAACATCCTGAACACCGAGTATGAGAGACCCTTTATGGCCTGTGCCCTGTCTGCAGGTCTGGTCTCAATCTTAACTCTCCAACCTGTAATTTTGTTTCAGCAGCACTGAACAGCCCAGGCTTGTCAGATTCTCCAAAATATCTGTTTATGTACATGCTCATCCCTGTACCTCAAATGCCCTGCCCTTGGTGGTGTCTCAAACAATCTCCTACCTATCCTTCATCATAAGAATCACCTTCCCTGTGCAAGTAAGTGGGGTTAGATTTGGAGAGGAGTTCCAAGAGGATGGGACTGTGGCCAAAATTATTAATGAAGCCATAAGTTTTGAAATGCTTTCATAGCAAAGATCAGGTCATATCTTTTCATTTTATATTCTCCTACTCCTACTTGACAAACAATACTTGTTAAACAGTAAGCACTCAGTGACTTTTGCTGAAAGGATGAGTGGAGTATATAGCCAGTATTACTTTCAAAAAACAGTTGCATCTATAAGATGTATAGTTGAATGGTCCTTTTTAACAAGGTGCTTAGAACTTCCTGAGTAGGTTGCTTTGGAAGACAATTGCTTCCCTATTTGAAAATACCATATTCTCAAACTAACTGGGGATTTTGCCAGTCTTGCTGGCAATGAATACAATTCAGCATCCTTTTTTGATTAAAATCCTAAAATAATTATGTATATGGTTAATTTTTTTTGCAGATTTATTCAGGTATAGTTTAGATGCCATAAATTCAGTCATTGCACGTGTACAATTCAATGACCCTTAGTTAATTTACAGAGTTGTGCAATTATCACCACAATCCAGTTTAGTACATTTCCATTACCCCAAAAAAGTTCCCTTCTACCCATTTGCAGGTAGTCTTTCCTCCCATCCTCAATGACAGGTTACCACTGATCTGGTTTCTGAGCCTATTAATCAGAGTTCCCCAGAAAAACAGAAGCAAGGGGATAGATAAAGACATGGGTATAGATATCTAAATAGTAAGAGACTTTTTATAGGAATTGACTCATCTTACTGATAGGTAAGTATGAATTCTGTAAGACAGACCACAAGGTAGGAACTTGATGATGATGTTGCACTCCCCAGGAGAAACTGGCTGGCTGAAGTAGTGATAGAAATTAATCTTCCTGATTGCTGAAATTCTTAGTTCTTCCTTTAACGCCTTCAACTGATTGGATGAGGAGACTTCTCTCATTGCTGAATATTATCAGCCATCGATGTAATCAACTAACTAATGAATTAAATCTGTCTACAAAATCCATCACAGTAGCCATCAGTGCGGCTGGGGCGGCTTGCACCCCGACGCTGACGGGGGGGTTTGGAGGGGTCAGCTGGCCGCAAAGGCGTCTGAGGCTGCGGCAGACAGCCTCAGAGGGGCTCTCAGGCGTGGAGGACGCGCGGCGAGGGGAGAAAGAATGCCGCGGAGACCAGGTCTGGTACGCAAGTCCGGTTTATTGCGGAAGGGGACACAGCTTTATAGGGTTAGGGACTGCGTGGAGGGATTTGATAGGTGCGGGCGGGTACTGCTTCCTGATAGGTGATTGTAAGTGGTTGCTAGGCAGAGGGCTGGCTGAGAGGTTTGGAATAGGGGAGGGGAAAGGGGGAGTGAGAGCTGGCCGGATGTTGGGCTAGGCGGGAGATAGAAAGGGGGAGGGCAGCGCCGGCCAGCGGTTAGCAGCAAAGGCCTAGTCAGGTGTGGTCACTTTATCTAGGCCCAGTGGGCAGAGGCGGTATCACTTCTTGCCGCACCGTTTGCTACTGTGGCAAGCCAGGCGCCCTTCCTCCCACACATCAGTACTTGCTTGACCAAAAAACTAGATACCTTATTCTTAACACAGACTCTGTAAATTTGCCTTTCCTGGGCAATTCATATAAATTTAACTTAATTATACAGTATATAGTGCTAGTGTATGGCTTCTTTCCTTAGTATAATTTTTTTTGAGGTTCATCCATGTTGAAGAATATACTAGTATTACATTCCTTTGTATTACTTAGTGGTACTCCACTTAATGGATAATTGAAATTTGTGATCCATTCATCAGTTGGTCATTTATGTTATTTTCTGTTTGGGGCTATTATGAAGAATATTGCTGTGATCATTTGTATACATGTTTTTGCGTGGATGTATGTGTCTTAGTTTCCCAGAGCTGCTATAACAAAGTGCTACGGACTAGTGAACTTAACAAAAATTTATTGTTTCACAATTCTGGAGGCCAGAAGTATGAGTTAAGGTGTGTATTAGTTAGGGTTCTCTAGGGAAACAATCAACAAGAGCTATCTGTCAATAGTATGTGATTCTATAAGAGTCTCTCACGCAGCTATGGGGATGCACAAGTCCAGGTTCTGCAGGCAGCCTGCAACCAGGAGCTCCAATGAAAGTCCAGTGAAGATTCTCGACAAGTTCTGGGAGATGTTGGCTGTCCAAAGATGAGCTGGGAAATTCTTTCTTAATGCTGGAATCACTTCCCCTTATAAGGCATTCAACTGATTGGGTTAAGGGTCACTCCTTGCTGATGGCAATCTCCCTGATTGATATAATTGTAATCAGCTATCTATCATTTACAACCACAATAAAGTCAATGGTGACTAAAGTCCATAAATACCTTTGTATTACAGTTAGCGCAGTGCTTGCTTGACCAAACAATTGGGCACAATTATCTGGCTGAGTTGACACAATAGTCTAACCATCACAAGGTGTTAGCATGGTCATGCCATGCTTCCTTTAAAATCTGTAGGGTTCAGAAATCCATGATATTCCTTGACTTCTGGCATAACTTAATCTCTGCCTCTATCACATCTCTCTGTATCTGTGTCCAAATTTCCTCTTCTGTAAGAACACCAGTCATATTGGATTAGGGATTAACCTATATCCAAATAAGTTCTCATTCATGGGTTAGGGCTTGAACATATCTTTTTGGGAGTTCAATGCAGTCCATAACAATATGTTTCTTTACTCTAGATTCCTAGACGTGGAATTATTGGGTTGTATGGCAAGTTTATATTTATCCTTTCGAGAAACTTCCCAACTGTTTGCCAATGTAGCTGGAACATTTTACATTCCCACCAGCAACATATGAGGGTTCCAGTTTCTTCACTTCCTCACCAACACTTGTTATTGTCTTTATTTTTGATTATAGTCATTTTAGTAGTATGAAATGATCTTTCATTGTGGTTTTAATTTGCATTTCTCTAATGACTACTAATGCCGAGCATATTTTGGTGTGCTTATTAGCCATTGACATGCCTTGTTTGGTGAAGTGTCTATTCAAATCTGTTGCTCATTTTTCAAATTGAGCGTAGTCTGTCTTCTTATTATTGAAGTCTTACAGCTCTTTGTATATTCTGGATATAAGTCCTTTATCTGATATATGGTTTACAAATATTTTCCCCAGTCTATGACTTATCTTTTTTCATTCTCTTAGTGGTATCTTTTGAAGTGCAAATGTTTTTTATTTTAATAAAACCCAATTTACCGGTTTTTAAAATTTCATGCATTGTGCTTTTGGTAATGTATCTAAGAATTCTTTGCCAAAACCAGTGGTTCTTAACAGAGACGATTTTACACCCCTCCCAGGGGACATTTAGCAGTATCTAGAGACTGTTATAAGTGGGTAGAGGACAGGGGTGCTGCTAAACATCCTAGAATGTATAGGACAGCCCTCCACCCCCCAACAAAGAGTTTTATCTAGCCCCAATTGTCAGTAGTGCTGAGGTTGAAAAACCCTGGCCTAATCCAAGATTATGAACATTTTCTTCTATGTTTTCTTTTGGAAATTTTTGTTGTAGAACTTTCATTTAAAACTGTGATTCATTTTGAGTTAATATTTGCATGTTTTTTGCATCTGTATATCCAATTATCTGACTGTCCTTTCCTCTGAATTATTTTGGCACTTTGCTGAAAATCAATTGACCGTAAATGTAAGGGTTTATTTTGACCTCTCAATTCTGTTCCATTGATCTGTATGCCTATCCTTATACCAATACTATACTCAAGGGAGAGGCTAATACAAAGACATGAAAATGAAGACCATTTTAGAGGCCACTTATCACAGAATTCACCCTAAATTACTATAGTTTTTAAAATTGAGATTGAAGCTAAATGTTATTGCATAGGTTAAAATTAATTACATTTTTTCTGTTTTCATACAGCTAAAAATGCAATATAAACAGCTTCTATTTATAATAGTAATAAAAAATTTTATTGACTTGTCTTGGAACCAAAGAAATTATTCCAATAAAACAATAAAACCTAATGGGGGAGGCGGACTTGGCCCAGTGGTTAGGGCGTCCATCTACCACATGGGAGGTCCACAGTTCAAACCCCGGACCTCCTTGACCCGTGTGGAGCTGGCCCATGTGCAGCACTGATGTGAGCAAGGAGTGCCCTGCCATGCAGGGGTGCCCCCCGTGTAGGGGAGCCCCATGAGCAAGGAGTGCGCACCATAAGGAGAGCCGCCCAGCACAAAAGAAAGTGCAGCCTGTCCAGGAATGGTGCCGCACACACGGAGAGCTGACACAACAACATAAAGCAACAAAAAAAAACACAGATTCCTGTGCCGCTGACAGCAACAGAAGTGGACAAAGAAGAACACGCAGCAGATAAACACAGAGAACAGACAACTGGGGCGGTGGGGGGGGGGGGGACGCGAGGAAGGGGAGAGAAAAAAAAAACCCTAATGGGAAAAATAAAGGAGGGCTTGAATATAAAAGGGATAAACCCTGTTTGAGAAGAATCAATATAATAAAGGTGACACACTGTCTAAGTGAATATGTAGATTCAATTCAACATGCAATTTTTAGTAGCTATTATGTGTTGGTCATATCTGAAGCTGAAGCAAAATATGAATAAGACAAATCCACATATCCCCCAGTCTTAAAGAATTTACAAGTTTTGGAACACTGGAGTCACAGTGTGTAAATGAATTACCTTGAACTCATACCTCACATTGTATAACTGTAATAAGCCCCAAGTGGATCTTTCATTTATTCAGTCTGTTCTGATTATCTTTTCTTCAGTTTTTTTTTTTAATTAGAGAGGCTATGGGTTTACAGAAAAACCGTGCATAAAATACAGAGGTCCACATATACCACCCTATATTAACACCTAGCATTTGTATCGTACATTTGTTAAAATTGATGAGAGCTTATTTTTATAATTGTACTATTAATGATAGTTCATGGTTTACCTAAGAAGTTCACTGTTTGTGTTGTATGGTTCCATAGATTTTAAAAAAAAAACACATTTTATTCTAGTAACATATAGACCACCTAAAATTTCCCCTATTATTGCTTAACAAATCACCCCAAAACTTAGTGGTGTGAAACAACAACAATCTTATTTTGCTCAAAAATAATCAGTTTGAAGAGAGATTGGTAAGGATAATTCTTATCTATTCTGCAACGTCTGGGGCCTGAGGTTGTAACACTTGCATGGACGGTGGTGATGAAAGTTCCTGGAGGCTAAAATCACAGGAGGCATCTTCATTGACTTAACTAGTACCCAGACTGGGATGATGTGAATGCTGGCTCAGCTGGGAGTACACCAGAGCACCTACACTGGTCCTCTTCATGTGGCTTGGGTTTCTCACAGAATGGGGCTAAGTTCCAAGAGGGAGCATCTTAAGAGGGAATATCAGAGGGAAGTGTGCCAGGACAACCAAGGTTGAAGTTGCAACATTTCTTCTGGGATGACTTTGATTACAAAGAATACTAAAGCCAGTCCAAGTTCAAAGAGGAATTAGGCTCCACCTCTAGATGGCTATGGGGAATGACAAGGTCACACTGCAGAAGAGCATGAAGAGAAGATACTATTATGGCCATGTTTAGAAAATACAACCCCCCAAACTCCCCACCCATAGACAACCACTAATCTCCTTTCTGTCTCTATATATTTACCTGTAATGGACATTTGGAATCATACATGTGGGCTTTTGTAACTGACTTCTTTCACTTAGCATAATGCTTTCACAGTTCCTCCATGTTGTAATATGTATCAATATTTCATTACTTTTTATTGCTAATTAATATTTTATGTATGGATATAACACATTTAATTTATCTATTCATGTGTTAATGGACATTTGGGTTGTTTCCACTTTTTGGCTATCATGAATAACAACTATGAACATTCATGTATAAGTTTAGGGTGTACCTATGTTTTGAACTCTCTGGTATATACCCAGGAATAGAATTACTGGGTGTTGAGTTATTCTTGCTCTCCATCCTGCCTGCCTCTGCTCTTACTCCCTGTTCTGGGATTTAGTAACTGATTTTGCCTGACTTCAGACATTGGCCCATAGCCTGTAGCCTATTTTAGAGTTGCTTTTTTCCCCATGAAAGGCACAGGGCTCCTCAGTTACTCTAGTTACCCATCTCCATTTTATCTACCTCCACAGCAACCAACAACTGGGCCCCCTGCTCTACTTGTACGTTCAGCCCTACCCCAGATTCCAGGAAAGTTATAGACCTACTACAGAAGTGAGAGCATGGGTTTGGAGTAGGAAAGTCCTCAGTTTGAATTCTAATTCAACCACTTAATTGTTGTGTAGTAATCCTACAGTTCTTGTGGGCTTACCATGTGCCAGGCATTAGGCCAAGTGCTTTGCATACATTTAATCCTAACAAACACTTAGGTAGTTTGACTGTTACCATCATGTCTATTTTTCGGATAAATAAACTGAAACTTGGAGAGTTTGAATGACATGCCTGAAGTCAAGCAGCCATGGCCTCTATTTTATTAACCAGAAATATTGCTTAATTCTCCTCCCATCAAAACTCGCTAGTTCTATGGCTAACAAATATAGATTTAAAATGTTCAATAGCACTAGTAATGAAAAATACAAATTAAATACAAATGAGCTACAATTTGCTCCCTAACAAATTGTCAAGGCTTTAAAAAATCTTTAGTGAATATGAGGAGAAAGGGACACTATTGGGTGTATATACATTGATACAGTGTTTTTGAGGTCTGTTTTTGTTTTCTAGGCTGCCGAAAGCAGAAACCATGAAATGGGATTACTTTACAATGGGAATTTATTAGCTTGCAGTTTTGAAGCTGAGAAAAATGTCCAAATCAAGCCATCATCTAGGTGATGCTTTCTTCCCAAAGACTGGCTGTTGGTGATCTTTGACTCTTCTGCCATGTGGCAAAGCACACAGTGGCATCTCTTTGTCTCTCCCTTCTCTTCCAGGTTTCATTACTTTCAGCATCATGCTTCTGTGACTTTCTCTTTGTCTGTATATCATTCTCTTACAAAGAACTATAGGATAAGGATTAAGATTCACCTGGGTGATGTCTTCCCTGAAATAACCTCATCAAAAGGTCCTACTTTCAATAGGTTTACACTCACAAGAATGGACTGGTTTTAAGAACATGATTTTCTGGGGTACATACATTTCCAAACCACAACAATCTATACTCTGGACCCCAAGAAGACATGTTCTTTCCATATGAAAAATACATTCATTAATTCACAATATCCCAAAAGCCTTAAGTCACTTCAGCAAAAACCGTAAGTACAAAGTCTCATCAAAATTGGTTATAGGAGGGACAACCAGCAAGATGGTGGCAAAGTAAGGAGCTCCTAGAGTCAGCTTGTGCTACAGACCAGTTAATAATCACCCAGAGCTATCTGAAGCACCTGTTTGGGGGCTCCAGTGGACCAAAAGAACATCCTGCAACATCTTTGAAAGAATAGAAGGAGGAGACTGCCCATCTGAAGAGAAGATTCATGAGTAGAGCCCTCCACGTGGCCCAGGAGGCCAGTGCCCATCCTCCACTGGCAGCACAAGCTGCTTCAGGAGCTGTTCTGCAGCTGGAATTGGAAACTCCACTTCCTAAAAACAGGGGAGGAAGAGATGGTTGGGCACCAACTTCAGCTACTGATTAGTAAATTCAGTGGGCTAAAGTATAACCCAAAGAACAGCTAAAGTTTGAACTTGTTCAAGTCAAAAAGAGGCCAGTAGTCACCATTTTAACTTTGCCCCTGGCACAAGGGGAAGTGGGGCGGACTGAAAATCACAGTGCTGGTAGGGACTGGCTTCTTTCCATCCAGATCATATTGCAGCTCTAGCATAAGCCCCTGGCCCACCTCTTATAGGGAGGAAGCTGTGGGGGGTGGACCTGTGTCAGCCTCTCTAGGAAAATTCAGGCCATGCCGCAGAGGCCAGTGATCATCCTACTCAGGCAGTGCAAAACACCTCAGAGCTATTTTGTGGCTGGAGTTGGAAGCTCCATTTCCCAAAAGGGGAGGAAGAGATGGTCGGCCACTGATTTCAGCTACTGATTAGTAAATTTGGCTGGCTAAAGTATAACACTAAGAAGAGCTAAAGTTTGAATCTGTCCAAATAGGAAAGAGTCCAGTAGCCACCATTTTTTACTCTACCCCCAGCATGAGGGGAGGCTGGGCTGACTAAAAATCACAGTGATGGTAGAGACTGGTTTGTTTCACCCCTCTATCAGGGAGGCAGCTGGTGGGTCCTGCACCAGCCTCTCCAGATAACTACAGGTATGTTCAGCTGGCAAAGATTGAATAGTCAGAAGTCTACCAGGGCATCTGCAGTCATTTTGGACCCACACTGCCTAGATTGCTGCCCACACCTGCAGCTCTATCCCTGCCCCAGGCAGGGGAGAAAGGGGCGTGGAGCTTCATCGGTCTCTCTGGGCAACTACAGTCTAGGCCTGTGTGACTTGGATTATTACACACACCTGTGGCTCTGTTCCAACTCCTGGCAAAAGAGAAAGTTGGGAGAAGCTTCACTGGACCCTGGGGCAATGAGGGCAGCCTTAGCCTCCAAAGCTCACAGCACCAACTACATTCTCTTACTACAGAAACAGCAAGGGAAAAAGGGCAAGAAAACCCTAAACTAAAGAGAGAAACTTCACCCAGAATAAATACTCTAGTAAGGCAGATGCTAACATCAAAAAAATTTACAATCCACACCAAGAAACAGGAAGATATAGCCCAGTTAAGAGAACAAGCTAAGCCTCCAGATGATATAAAGGAGTTGAGACAATTAATCATAGATGTCTAAACAAATCTCCTTAATACATTTAATGAGATGGCTAAAGAGTTTAAGGATATTAAGAAGACATTGGATGAGCACAAAGAAGAATTTGAAAGCATACATAGAAAAATAACAGATCTTATTGGAATGAAAGGCACAACAAATGAAATTAAAAACACACTGGAATAGGGAAGTGGATGTGGCTCAACTAATAGAGCATTCGCCTACCATATAGAAGGTCCAGGGTTCAGTACCCAGGGCCTCCTGATCCGTGTGGTGAGCTTGCTCATGCGCCGTGCTGTTGTGTGCAAAGAATGCTGTGCCACACAGGGGTGCCCCCACATAGGGGAGCCCCATGCGCAAGGAGTGCATCCTGCAAGGAGAGCCACCCTGCATGAAAAAAAGCACAGCCCACCCAGGAGTGGTGCCACACACACGGAGAGCTGACACAGCAAGATGACGCAACAAAAAGAGACATAGATTGCTGGTGCTGCTGGCAGGAATGCAAGCAGTCACAGAAGAACACGCTGTGAATGGACACAAAGGACGGCCAACAGGGGAGAGGGGAGAGAAATAAATAAAAAATAAATCTTTAAATAAAAACAAAGACACATTGTAATTACATAGTAGCAGATTGAGGAGGCAGAAGAAAAGATTGGTGAGTTTAAAGACATGGCCTCTGAAAGTGAACAAACAAAAGAACAGATGTAGAAAAGGATGGAAAAAATTGAACAAGGTCTCACGGAACTAAATGACAGCAAGAGACATGAAACATATGTGTCATGGGTGTCCCAGCAGAAGGAAAGAAGGGAAAAGGAGCACAAGGAATATATGAAGACATAATGATAGGAAATTTTGCAACTCTCTTGAAGGACATAGATATCCATGCCCAAAGAGAACAATGTACTCCCATCTGAGTAAATCTGAAGAACAACTCTGAGACACATAGTAATCAGATGTCAAATGACAAAGAAAGAGAGAATTCTGAGAGCAGCAAGAGAAAAGCAATGCATAACATATAAGGTATATGCAATAAGATTAAATGCTGATTTCTCATCAGAAACCATGGAAGCAAGAAGACCAGTGGTATGATATATTTAAGATAACTTCAAGAGAAAAAGTTCCAGCCAAGAATCTTATATCTAGTAAGATAGTCTTTAAAAAATGGGGGTGAATTTAGAATATTTACAGATAAACAGAAACTGAGGGAGTTTCTAACCAAGAGAACAGTTTTGCAGGAAATACTAAAGGCTGTGCTACAGCCTGAAAAGAAAAGACAGGAGAGAGAGGCCTGGAAGAGAGTCTAAATAAAGATTATATCAATAAAAGTAACTAAAAGTGTCAAAAGAGTGATGAAAATAAAATATGACAGAGAAAACCCAAATATCCAGAAATAAACTTAACCAACGATGTAAAGCACTTGTATTCAGAAAACTACAACTCATTATTAAAAGAAATTTTAAAGACCTAAATAATTGGAAGAACATACATGCTCATGGATTGGAAGATTAAATATCATTAAGATGTCAATTCTACTCATATTGATAAATAGATTCAAGGCAATCCTGATAAAAATTTCACTTGTATTCTTCAAAATAAATGGAAAACTCAATTATCAAACTTATTTGGAAGGGAAGGGGTCCTGATAGCCAGAAACATCTTAAAAAGGAAAAAGAAAAGTTGGAGGACTCTCATTTCCAGACTTTAAATCATAGTACCTAGACAGGGTGGTAAAAAAACAACAACAGCATGGTAATGACATAAAGACAGACACATAGACCAATGGAACTGAAATGACAGCTCAGAAACAGACTCTAACATCTATGGTCAAGTGAGTTTTGACTAGCCTGTCAAACCCACCCAGCTCAGGCAGAATAGTTCATTCAACAAATAGTGCTAAGAGAATGGATATCCATAGCCAAAAGAAGGAAAGAGGACTCCTATCACACACCTTATAAAAAAATTTACTCAAAATGGTTCAAAAACCTAAATATAAAACAAGAACCATAAAGTTTCTGGGAGAAAATGTAGGAAAATATCTTCAAGCCTTTGTGGTAGGTCATGGATTCTTAAAGAAGATAACAGGAGAACTGAGATGGACTACTGCTGTATGTAGAAGTTTTAATTAACTTTACTGTGAAAGTATGGAAATGTACAGAGTTGATGGTAACATATTATAGTGAGTAACAGCTGGTTTATAAATGGGAATGTGGCTATAAATGGTAGTCTAGGTATGTAAATACCAATTGACAGAAAGCTAGAGAATAATCTAGGGACTGAATAGCACAGTAAACCCAGAGGTGGATGAGAATTGTGGTTGATGGTACAGATGCAAGAGTGTCCTTTGTGAGCTAGAGCAGTTGTACATCACTATTGCAGGATAGTGGGAATGTGGGGAAGATGAGAAAAATACATCTGGAGTGACCTACTGATTGTGGTTAACAATAATGTAATATTCATGCCTCTATGCCAAAGATGTACTGTGTTGATAATGGGGGGAATATGGAAAAGTGTGCCAAATGTACACTGTAGACCTGGTAATAATCTGAGGATATTATCTCATAATCTATAGCAAATGTTCCACCATGATGTGGTGTATTGATAGAGGTTTCTTGTTTGGGAATTCTGCACATGTGCATGATTTTTTTGGTAAGTTTACAACTTCTGTAATAAAAATATATTTAGAAAATAATAGGGTGGGTTAAAGGGGAAATACACCAAATGTAAGACAAGGACTATAATTAGTAGTAAGACTTTTGACAATATTCTTTCATAATTTGTAACAAATGTCTCACAATGCAAGGTATTATTAGTGGGTTGTTGTATGGAATCCCTGTGTGATTTTATGCATGTTTGCTTTGTAAGTTCACAACTTTTACTATATACTTATTGTTTATGTATGTTCATGTAAAAATGATATAAAAATAATAATAAGGTGAGTTGGGGTAAGAATACTATGGTTAGTAGTAATATTTTGAGGATGCTCTTTAATCATTAGTTAAAAATGTTTCACAACAATGCAAGGTATTGATGGTAAGATGAGGTATGAGAGTCCTGTATGATGTTTTATATGTTTGTTTTGTAAGTTCACAACTATTACTATACACTTATTGTTTATGAATGTCTATGTATGAGCAATATACTTCAATAAATTTTTAAAAATGGTTATAGATGCGGTCTGTCCTGGGGCACAATTCCCCTCCACCTGTGAATTTGTGAAAGCTAGAGAACAAGTTATCTGCTTCCAATACACAAAGGGGGAATAGGCAAAGGATAAACATTTCCACTACAGAAGGGAGAAATTGGAAGAAAAACAGGGGTCATGGGTCCCAAACCCTGCAGAGCATACTCCATTATATTTCTAGATCTGAGAGTAAAAATTGACAATATGACTCTAAAATTCATATGGAATTACAAGGAACCCAGAATAGCCAAAACAATCTTGAAAAAGAAAACCAAAGTTGGACAACTCACATTTCCCAATTTCAAAACTTACTACAAAGCAACAGTAATCAAGTCAGCACTAGCATAACAATAGACATATAGGTCAGTATAATATAATTGAGTGTCCAGAAATAATCTCTCACATTTACAATCAATTGATTTTGACAAGTGGAAAAAGATACAATGGAAGAAAAAATAGTCTTTTCAAAATATGGTGCTAGGACAACTGGGTAAAACATATAAATAAATGAATTTGGACCCCTACCTCACACCACATGCATAAAACCTTTTTGCTTCAGAGAACAATATCAAGAAAATGGAAAGAATATCAACAGAATGGAAGAAAGTATTTGGATGCCATATATATGATAAGGAATCATATCTAGAATACATAAAGAAAAAAACTCAATAATAAAAGATAACCCAATTTAAATATGGGCAAAGAATCTGACTAGACATTTCAACAAAGATCTACACATGGCCAATAAGTACATTAAGAGACACTCAACGTACTAGTCATCAGGGATATGCAATTAAAAATCACAATGAGATACCACTTCACACCCTCTGGGATGATGATAATTTTTAAAAAGGAAAATAACAAGTGTCCACCAAAATATATAATCAAGAATGTTCATAGAAGCCTCATTCATGATCCTGCAAACTGGAGCCAACATATCCAGAAAAAGAATATATGAATTGTGGCATATACCTAAATTGAATACTACATGGTAATAAATAATGAATTACTGCTAGATGCTACAACATAGATGAATCTCACAGGTATTATATTGAACTGAAGAAACTCAATACCCAGAGTAAAAAAGCAGGCAACCTAATATACTGTGGCAGAAGTCAGAATGGTGGTGTAGCAGTATGAAATTTTTATGAATTCCAAAAATAGATATTGGATTATGTTTGTAAACTAGTCTGTTCCTCTGGGGATATTAGATTCTATTGGATACAGAGTTTTACTTTCACTTGATTAAATTATGATTAAGGTTTTGACTGGGCCACATCAGTAGGGCATGGAGTCCCTGTCCCCTTGGTGTGTGGGGACTCATGGAGAAAACCAGATGACAGAGGAGAGTGAGAGTTTTGATGCTGGAGGCCAGGGAAGTAAACACACAGGAGAACACAGAGGAATAGAGATGGCTTCATAGACACAGCAGAGGCCCTTGGAAGAGAGAGAGCCTGATAGTCTACAGCTGACCCCAGAGAGGAAGGAGCCCTGGAGAGAGATGAGACTTATCCCAGCCTATGGCTAAGCTTGGAAGAAGCTGGGACCATGGAGCCTTAGGAGGAAGAGGAAGACTGAAGTCTTGCAGACATCAACAGCCATCTTGCTCCAACACTTGACAACAGACTTTGGTAAAGGAAGTAACTTTTGCTTTATGGCCTGGTAACTGTAAGCTTCCACCCCAAATAAATGCCCTTTATAAAGGCCAACAGATTTCTGGTACTTTGCATCAGCACCGCTTTGGCTGACTAATACAGGTGGTAACCTCTGTTTTGACTAGGAGGGATGAGAGCGCCTCCTGGGTTGCAGAAAATGTGCTACATTGACCTGAGCAGTAGTACACAAATTCATTGAACTGCACTATTAGAATTAGTGCACTGTATGTTCTCTACTGTATGTATTTTATACCCTTCCCCAATGAAAAAGAACTCTTTCCTGTAGAACATTCTGGGCAGCAAATACTATTGGAGCTGCCATCCTGACTTAAGTTGGATTGGGACTATGAGAGGGATTCGCACCCATGATGTAGTCTCCATGATTTTTGTATTAGGAGGGTGTATTAGTTAGCCAAAGGGATGCCGATGCAAAATACCAGAAATTGGTTGGTTTTTAATAAAGGGTATTTATTTGGGGGAGGAGCTTACAGATACCAGGCCATAAAGCATAAGTTATGTCCCTCACCAAAGTCTATTTTTACATGTTGGAGCAAGATGCCTCCTGATGTCTGAGGGAGTTTAGGCTTCCTGGGTTCCTCCCTTCCAGGGTCTTGCTTCTTTCTGGGTTCAGGGTACCTCTCTTTCCACGGCTTGTTTCTTCCTGGGCTCAGTGTTCCTCTCCTCCTGGGGCTTGCTTCTCTTTCCTCTGTGAGCTTATTTCTTGGGGCTCCAGCTTAAGACTTCGGCATCAAACTCCAACATTAATAATCCCCAACCCTGTCCTTTGCCATGCCTTTTATCTGTGAGTCCCCACCCATCAAGCTGCGGGGGCTCAACACCCTAATGACGTGGCCCAATCAAAGCCCTAATCATAACTGAATCATGCCCAGGTACAGACTAGATTACAAACATAATCCAATATCTATTTTTGGAATTTATAACTGCACCTCAAACTGCTACAGAAAGTGTTTGGGGTTCACGCTGGTAGAGTAGATTCTTATCATGGTGCAGTGCTGCAGTTATTATTGTTTAGAGGGCATAGTATTGAATGTGAGTTCAGCAGATGTCCTTATGTTCAGGGTTTGGATGATCTGAAATTTCCACTTGAGTGGTGCCATGGCAGAGCCCAACATAAGGGTGGGCTTCCCCTGATGAAAGCAAAGCTACCTGTTCAGATGGAACAGGCTAACCCTACCCTTAGCACCTTTAGGCTCACTGATTCTTTCTTCTGCCAACTCCAATCTGTTCTTGAAACCCTCCTGTGCATTTTTTGTTGGAAAGTTATTGGAGCCTTCAATCCCAGTTCTGTTTGGTTCTTTTAAAAAATTTCCTCCCTTCACTAAGATTCTTGTATTGCACAGTCAGTTTCCCTCATATCATTTGCTTCTTACTCTTTACTTTCTGTCATCTCCTTGAGCATTGTTAAGGCCATTTTTTAAAAAAGATTTTTATTTATTTATTTATTGTTTCTCTCCCCACTCCCCTCCCCCCCGTTGTCTGCTCTCTGGGTCCGTTTGCTGTGTGTTCTGTATCTGCTTGCATTCTTGTCAGCAGCACCAGGAATCTGTGTCTCTTTTTTGTTGCATCATCTTGCTCTGTCAGCTCTCCGTGTATGCGGTGCCACTGCTGGGCAGGCTGAGCATTTTTTTGCATGGGGCAGCTCTCCTTGCAGGGTGCAGTCTTTGTGGGTGGGGCTCCCCTACGTGGGGGACACTCCTGCGTGGCATGGCACTCCTTGCGTGCATGAGCACTGCATGTGGGCCAGCTCACCACATGGGTCAGGAGTCCCTGGGTTTGAACCCTGGACCTCCCATATGGTAGGCAGACGCTCTATCAGTTGAACAAAATCTGCTTCCCAAGATCATTTTTTTACAGACTTTGTTTATATATTCATATTCTGGTATTTGTCTGTAGTATTTTCTGGATTTTTATCCACTTCCTGTGTTTGGCCATCATTCCCTGTTTCTTTGTCTGTCTTGTACTCTTTTGTTGCATATACTACTTAAAAAAATTTTTTTAAATGTTTTGATTGAGCTTCACTTTTTTTTTTTTTTTTTTTTTAGGAACTGGGGATTGAAACCTAGACCTTGTACATGGGAAGTAGGCACTCAATCACTTGAGATGCATCTGCTCACCAATGAGAGTTGTTTTTTTTCATTCGTTTGTTTTTGTTTTTAGGAGGTACTGGGGATCAAACCCAGGACCTCATACATAGGAAGCAGACAGTCAACCACTTGAGCTACATCCACTCCTCTACATGGTACATTTTAATATTTTAAAATATAAGCACTGAAACATATGCAAGGAAAGAACACTACAGATCAATATGTCTTATGAATATCATACAAAAATCCACAACACTATACTAGCAAACTGAATCCAACACCATATCAAAAGAATTACACATCATGATCAAGTTGGATTTATCACTGATATGCAAGGTTGGTTCAACATAAGAAAACCAATTAATATAATACATCACATTAACACAATGAAGGAGAAAAAGCACAGGATCATCTCAATCAAAGCAGAAAATGCATTTGATGTAATTCAGCATCGCTGGTTGATAACAACTCTTAGAACACTAACAATAAAGGAAAACTTCCTCAAATGATAAAGGATGTATATGAGAAGCCCACACGGGTCAGGGAGGCCCGGGGTTTGAACCATGGACCTCCCATGTGGTAGACGGACGCCCTAACCACTGGGCCAAGTCCACTTCCCTTACCCTTATTTTTGAAGGACAGCTTTGCTGGACACAGAATTCTTGATTGGCAGTTTTTCTTATCTTAAATACATTATAGCACTTTCTTCTTGCCTCCATGGTTTCTGATGAGAGTTCAGCACTTAATTTTATCGAGTTCCCCTTGTATGTGATGCTTTGCTTTTCTCTTGCTGCTTTCAGAATCTTCTCTTAATCTCTGGTATTTGTCATTCTGAATAGTAGGTGTCTCAGGGTAGGTCTATTTGGATTTATTCTGTTTGTGGTGCATTGTCCTTCTTGGATCTTGATATTTATGTCCTTCATAAGGGTTGGGAAATTTTTGGTCATTTTTTCCTCAGATATTCTTTCTGCCCTTTTTCCATTCTCTTCTCCTTTTGGGACACCAATAAAGTGAATGTTTGTATGTTTCTCATTGTCATTCAATTCCCTAAGACTCTGTTACATTTTTTCCATTTTCCTCTTTCTGTTCTGTTTTTTCCAGTTCAGGTGTTCTGTCTTCAAAATCATTAATTCTGCCTTAAAGTAATTCAAATCTGTTGTTATGTGCCTCTAATGTATTTTTAAAATATATTTTTATTTAAAAAATATTTAGATTACATAAATGTTATATAAAATTATAGAGGATTCTCATATGCCCCACTCCCTATACCTCCCACATTTTCTCACATTAAAAACATCCTTCAGGGAAGCGGACTTGGCCCAGTGTTTAGGGCATCCGTCTACCACATGAGAGGTCCACAGTTCAAATCCTAGGCCTCCTTGACCCGTGTGGAGCTGGCCCACGTGCAGTGCTGATGCGCACAAGGAGTGTCGTCCCACGCAGGGGTGTCCCCACATAGGGGAGCCCCACGCTCAAGGAGTGAGCCCCATAAGGAGAGCCGCCTGGCGCGAAAGAAAATGCAGCCTGCCTAAGAATGGTGCTGCCCACATGGAGAGCTGACACAACAAGATGATGCAACAAAAAAAGAAACACAGATTCCCATGCCACTGACAGCAACAGAAGCAGACAAAGAAGATGCAGCAAATAGACAGAGAAGAGACAACCGGCGGGGGGGGGGGGGGGGGGGGGGGTTGAGAGGGAAGGGGAGAGAAAGAAAGAAAGAAATATTTTTTTAAAAAAACAACATCCTTCATTAGTGTGGTATATTTGTTACAATCAATGAAAACATTTTGAAGCATTGCCACTAAGCATGGATTGTAGTTTACATTGTGGTTACACTCTCCTGCACAATTTTGTAGGCTATGGCAAGACATGGGATGACCTGTATCTACCATTGTAATGTCATTCAGGACAATTCCCAAGTCCAAAAAATGCCCCCATATTTTACCTGTTTTTCCCTCTCCTTGCCCTTAGACCCTCCAGTGGCCACTGCCTCCACATCAATAATGTAATTTCTTTCATTGCTAGAATCACAATAAGTCTATAGTAGAATACCAGTAAGTCTACTTTAGTCCATAGTTCATTCCCCAATCCTGAGGATCCTCTAATGTATTTTTAATCTCATCCATTGTGTCTTTCATTCACATAAGGTCTGTTTATTTTCTTGCAGTCCTTCATATTGTTCTTTATGCTCTCTCAGTATCTTCTTAATATCCTTTATTTCTTTAGTCATATTTTCTTTAAATTCTTTGAAGTGATTTAGGAGAGTTGTGTGGTTATTACTGATTACTTGTATTAAACCCTGTATCTCTTCAGGATATTTGGTTTGTTCTTGTGGCTGGGCCATCTCTTCCTGTTTCCTAGTATGGTTTGTAATTTTTTGCTGGTGTCTAGGCCTCTGAATATGATGGTGAATTTACTCTGATGGCTACTTTCTCTCTTGCCTATTTTATTTCCCCACAGCTCTTCTTTGATAGTTGGTTCAACTTCTTCTCAGTCTTTAAAATTTTCCAGCCTAAGTTTTCAAATTTGGGCCAAGGACTTATTAGTGGGGTGCAAATTTTCTCCCAGGGTTTGGATACAGAGTGCAGCATTTGTCCATGCAATTTCCAGAACAGCCAACATACGGTGCTAGTCAGCACACCTTTCCATGGAAGTATTTCAGTCTCTGCTTTCCTGTGTTCCTGTGCTTCTATGCTCCCTGGCTCTGCTGGTCAAATTCACTAAAGAAAAGCACCCTGACCTCCCCTCCCTTTTCCCCTGAAACAGCTGACAGGGAGGAAGATGTCTGCTGCCCTCTCAGTCTGTGGCAGTAAGCCTGGGGTTTTACCCCAGCTTAGTATCTTGGTGGTAGGGGAGGGGAGCCCTTCCCAGCAGCCATGGGGGCTTGGTAACTCAGGTTTTTCATTTCAGTCTTTGTCTCTCTGTCCCTCACACTCCTGGGAGTTGTATAGCAGTGTCCTGGTCTGCTCATCCAAAACGTAGGTCCCTTGGACAGCTTCTGGCTCTTTCTCCATTGTTTTTGTGAGGGTGTTCAGCACTGCCTGTTCGTCCATCACCATCTTCCCACACCCCTCTATCCTGATGTGTTTTTTCTTAAAGGTTTATTTATTTATTCTCTCCCCACCACCCCCTCTTGTCTGCTCTCGGTGTCCATTCACTGTGTGTTCTTCTGTGTCTGCTTGCAGTCTTGTCCTGCAGCACTGGGAAACTGTGTCACTTTTCTTGTTATGTCATCTTGCTGTGTCAGCTCTCTGTGTGCCAAGTGCCACTCCTGGGTGGGCTGCACTTTTTTCACAGGGGGCTGCTCTCCTTGCAGGGTGCACTTCTTGTGTGTGGGGCACCCCTTCATGGGGACACACCTGCGTGGCACAGCACTCCTTGCACGTGGCAGCACTGCATGTGTGCCAACTCACCACACAGGTCAGGAGGCCCTGGGTATCGAACACTGGACCCTCCTTATGGTAGGCAGATGCTCTGTCACTTGAGCCACAACCACTTCCCTGATCTAATCTTTATTATTTCTTTCCTTGTGCTTGCTTTGGGATTGGTTTGCAATTTCTTCTTTGATTCACTGATTATTTAGGAGTGTGTTATTTAGCCTCCACACTTTTGAAAATTTACCTTTTTCCTGTCTATTATTGATTTCCAGTTTAATTCCATTATGATCTGAGAAGGTGCTTTGTATAATTTCAGTGTTTTTATATTTATTAAGAGCTGCATTGTGCCCTAATGGGTGGTCTATCCTGGAGAAAGATCCGTGGGCATTTGAGAAGAATGTATAACCTGCTGCATTTGGATGCAAGGTTCTGTATATGTCTATTTTTTTTTAAGACTTATATTTTATTTATTTCTCTCCCCTTCTCCCCCCGCCCCCACAGTTGTCTGCTCTCTGTGTCCATTCGCTGAGTGTTCTTCTGTGACCACTTCTATCCTAATCAGCGGCACCAGGAATCTGTTTCTTTTTGCTGCGTCATCTTGTTGTGTCAGCTCTCCGTGTGTGCGGCGCCATTCTCGGGCAGGCTGCACTTTCTTTCACGCTGGGCGGCTCTCCTTACTGGGTGCATTCCTGGTGCGTGGGGCTCCCCTACGTGGGGGACACCCCTGTGTGGCACGGAACTCCTTGCATGCTTCAGCACTGCGCATGGGCCAGCTCCACATGGGTCAAGGAGGCCCGGGGTTTGAACTGCGGACCTCCCATGTGGTAGGCTGATGCCCTATCCATTGGGCCAAGTCTGCTTCCCGTGTATATGTCTATTAGTTCAAGCTCATTTATCATATTGATCAAGTTCTCTTTTTCTTTGTTGATCTTTTGTCTAATTATTCTATCTACTGATGTGAGTAGTGTGTTAAAATTTCCAATGATTGTTGTAGAGATCTCTGTTTCCCCTTTCTGTTTTGCCTGGTAAGATGCATAGATATCTATGACTGTTCTATCTTCCTGGTGGATTGTCCCTTTTACTAATATATAATGGCCTTCTGTATCTCTTATAACTTTTTTTGCATTTAAACTCTGTTTTGTCTGATAGCTATGCTTGCTCTTTTTTGGTTACTGTTTGCATGGAGTATCTTTTTCCAACCTTTCACTTTCAGCTGGCTTGTATTCCTGGGTCTAAGATGAGTCTCTTGTAAGTAGCATATGGATGGCTCATGTTTTTTTTTTAATTTTTTTTATCCATTCTGTCAGCCTGTATCTTTTGATTGGTGAATTTAATCCATTCTTATTCAATGATATTACTATAAATGCATTATTTACTTCCACCATTTTATTCTTTGGTTTTCATATGTCATCATGTTTTCATACTGTCTCTTTACTCTTTTGTATAGCCTTTCTGCTATTCTTTCTTCTATTCTCTCCTCCAAGGCTCTCTCTTGTCTTTTCTTTCAGGTTCTAAGGCTTCCTTTAATATTTCCTGCAAAGGTGGGTTCCTTTTTGTGAACTCTCTTAGTTTCTGTATGTTTGTGAATATTTTATACTCTTTATATTTGAAGAATAATTTTGCTGGATACAGAATTCTCAGCTAGCAGGTTTTGTCTTTCCGTATCCTAATTGTTTGGTACCACTGTCTTCTCACCTCCATGGTTTCTGATGAAAAATGCGCACTAGGTCTTAGTGGGTGTTCCTTGTATGTGATGGTTTTCTTCTCCCTTGCTGCTCTGAGAATTTTCTCTTTATCTTTGATATTTGACATTTTGAGTAGTATGTGTCTTAGAGTATGTCTATTTGGATTTATTCTGATTGGGGTACAGTGGGCTTCTTGGACATGTAAGTTCATTTCTTTCATGAGAGTTGGGAAATTTTCAGCTATTATTTCCTCAAATACTCTTCATACCCTTTTCCCTTCTCTTTTCCTTCTGGAACTCCCATGACACATATGTTGTTGTGTTTTGTGTTGTAATTCAACTCCCTGAGCCCCTGCTCAATTTTTCCGATTCTTTTCTCTCTTCAGTTTCAGCTGTTCTGTCTTAGGTATCACTCATTCTTTCTTCTCTCATTTTGAGTCTACTGTTGTATGCTTCTAATGTGTTTTTTATCTCCCCTATTGTGTCTTTCATTCCTGTGAACTCTGTTACTTTTCTATTCAGGATTTCAATTCTTCTTTTTACTCACTCAATGTCTTCTTAATGTCATTCATCTCTTTAGCCGTATTGTCTTTCAACTCATTAATTTTATATTGGAAATTTGTGCACATCTCATTAATTAGTTATTTCAAATCCTGTGTCTCTTCTGGAGCTTTGATATATCCTTTTTCCTGGGCCATGTGTTCCATTTTCTTAGAATGGTTCATAATTTTTTGCTGCTGTCTAGGCAACTGATTAGGATGTCGTTTACTCATATGCTCAATTTCTTTCTTTTTCATAGGGATGTAGTGGGAGGAGGCTGTGTGTTACTGCTGCTCTTTGATTCTTTGTTCAACCTGGATCCTTAGGATTGTTCCTGTTAGTTGCTCAAAACTGGATTTTGGACCTAGTAATGGGTTGCAGACATGCTTCCTAGGGCCTTGAGAGGGAGGCTATAAAGGCCAGAAAAAGCGTCTCTAACATTTTTTCATTTTCTCACATGCACTACCCTGGTCTGCCAGCAGATGGCACTCTTTGGCAGCCCTCTCAGTTTAATACCTAGTTAAAGTCATGTGATAACACCAGTGGAGTGTTTTTGCTGTAATATAAACCTGGTCAATGTGATAGAGGTTCCTGCCTTGAGGCTAAGAACCTTGTAATTCAAACTTTCTCAGAGACAGTTCTCCAGCCTTCTTTGGCAGCCTCTTCCCTTTTCCTGGATAGGAAATAATTCCACTCCCTTCTGAATCCTCAACAATCAGTAGAGAAGGAGATTGGAAGGGTCAGAGTTCTTTAGTCCCTTGTAGGCTCCCAAGGCAAACAATGGCATAGTCTCACCCTGGCTGGAAGGGCTTGTGGGACACAGCAGACCAAATATATGTACCAAAAGCACTCTCCCCTTTCCTGGGGAGGTGCATCCTCAACACTCAGTTCCAGAGTTTTGCTGTCATGATTCCCTACCTTTGTCCCTCTTTTTTTCTCTCAACCTCTCTCCCTCTCCCCCCTCCCTCCCACCCTTCCTTCCTCTATTTCTTTAATTCTTTATTTCTTTTCCAGGGCTGAGGATTGACCGCAGGACCTTGTATGTGGGAAACAAGCTCTCAACTGAGCTACATCAGTTCCCCCAAGTTTGTTTTTCCATTTGTTTGTTTTGTTTTTAGGCAGTACTGGGGATTGAACTAGGACCTTGTACTTGGGAAGCAGGTGCTCAACTATTTGAGCTACATCTGCTTCCCTCTGTGTTTTCTTTATGTTTATCCTTCTTGGGTTCTTTGAGCTCCTTGGTTCTGTGAGTTTATATTTTGGAAATTTCAACTATTATCTCTTCAAATATTTTTTCCACCTCAATCTCTCTATTCTTTCCTTTTGGAACATGAATTACATACATACTAGATGGCCTGATAATGTCCAATAGATCACTGAGGCTTTGTTTTAAAATTTCCAGGTTTTTTTCTCTCTCTGTTTTTCACTTTGGCCATTTCTAAAGCCATGTCTTCAAGTTCACTGATTGTGTCTAATCTGCTATTAAATTTATCCAGTGAAATTTTCACTTCATGTATTTTATTTTGGGGTTCTGTAATTTTCATTTGATACTTTTTAACAGTTTTCTTTTCTCTATTGAGATTTCCTCACTGTGTACCATTACCCCTTAAAAACTTGAATATGTTTATAACACTATTTTAAAATCCAGTCCTGGTTGATAATTACATCATTTTCATCATATGGGGATGTGTTTCTATGAACTAACTTTTGCCCTGGTTATCGATCATATTTTTCTGCTGTGTTATATATGGCAATTTTGTATTATATGCTGGATATTACGGAATCTTCACTTTTGAGTGTGTACATTTTAAAAAGTCCTCCTCAATAAAGTTTTGGGTTTTGTATTAGGAAAGTAGTTAACTTACTTGGGCATTGGATTAACCCTTATGAGACTTGTTTTTAAGATTTGTTAGGGTGGATCTAGAGAAACCATTACTCTAGGTTTGGATTATCATTTCCCCTAAAATGGCTTGTTTCTGTGGACTGTACCGAATGTCTCAAAATTTTTGTAAGGTATTTCTACCCTGATTGGCTGAAACTTGAACATTTCTCAGCCCTGTGTGAGATTCAGTAGTTAATTATCTCACAGCCTACTGATAATTGTTCTTTCCATGGTAATTGTTCTTTGCTCAATCTTGTGGAGTCTTGCCCTGTGTGTTTTAATTTAGTATTTGACCAAGGACTCAAGAGGTTCTCTATTCATATTTCTGGAGCTTCTTTTTGGCATTGCTCCTTTCTCTTTGGTAATCTACCTCAAAAAGTCCAGGCACTTAAGTAGTCCTGAACTTTGATCCATATCTTCTTAAGTCAGTGAGACTACTATGCTTTCTTTAGGATACTTTTCTCCACACCTTTTCCAGAAATTGTCTTCAGATAGAAAGCCAAGGAATATAGGGCTCACCTCATTTATTTCCCTTCTCTCAGGGATCAGTCTTATGTTCCCTGCTGTGAACATCTGAAAATAATTATTTCATGAATTTGTCCAGCGTTTATATTTGTTTACAGTGTAAGGGTTCTTAAGTATCAGTTTTTCTGTCATGGCTGGAAGCATAAATCCTTGCTTCAACTGATTCTATATTTTTAATTTCGGGAGTTGCTAGAAATGTTCTATATCAAGATTTTTGTGATGATTACATGAATGTACACTTGCAAAACTCAAAGAAAGAATAATATTATTAAATACTTTGGGCATGCAAATTAATATAGAGAATAATATAAGAAACATTCATATGATTATAACTCAGATTGCAAAACAAAACAATTCATATACAACCAGAACCTCCCAGTGTATCTGTCTCTCCCCTGCAGAGGTAATCACTTGTGGTGGTTTTAAACTGAATGTACCCCCAGAAAAGTGGGTTCTTAAAGTTAACCCACTTCTTGTGAGTATGGACCCATTGCAAGTAGGACTTTTGATGAGGCTTCTTCATTCAGAATGGGACCTTATCCTATTCCTGGAGCCCTTTATAAGAGAATGAAATTCAGGCAAAGAGAAAGAAAGTCATGAAATCAAGAAGTTGAAAGCAGCAAAACTTGGACGAGAAGGTAGAGACTAGCAGATACCACCAAGTACGTAGTCATGTGGCAAAGGAGCCCAGGATCACTGGTAGTCAGTCTTTGGGATGAAAGCATCACCTTGATGATGTCTTGATTTGGGCATTTTTTTTGCAGCCTCAAACCGTAAGCTAATACATACCCATAGCTTTAAGCCAACCCATATCATGGTGTCTGCTTTAAGCAGCCTAGGAAACTAAAACACCACTATCTTGAACTTTGTGTTTCTTATTCCCATGCTTGTTCTTATCATCTTACTTCATATGTTTGTATCTCAAAAATATATGGTATTGTTTTTCCTGTTTTTAAACTTTGCATAAATGTTTTCATTCATTTAGCTGTTTTGAAGTCATGTGATAATAAGTAAGCAAACCTACAACATAATTATATTTATATAGCTTCTAGCCTTGGGCTGTACAGAAATGCACAAAGTTTTCCAGACTCTACATTTTGAACCAACTATCCTTCCCTCAAGAGGGAAAGACAAGGAAATCACTGTCATTTATTCCTCTGCCCGGGGGGGAACAATAGTATATGTACCCTCACTCTTGGCAAGTAGCATGAAAGGCAATTTGCAAGCCTGGCCTTACTCCAACAGCTGCAACAAAGACTCATGCACTGAGGGGTGACAAGGATTTGGATGCTCCCTTTGCCCTGACTCAGCGTGCCTAGTGATGCCTGGTGTCAGCAGTTTCCGGTTAGAAAGTGACTTACTGGACACTCTCCTACATTCTGCTGGATGGAAGTGAGTGTCTCAGGAAAATTGATTCCAGCCCCAGCTCCAGGCTGGACCATTAACTCTCAAATCTTATTAATCTCTCAGTGAGGGTCAGAATCATCTGTAATTCCTTTTCCATGTGATTTCATTTTATGATGTCTAGACAACATGCCCTACCTATCCTCCAATGCACAACTCAAATGGCATTTCCTAACTGACATCAGCCCTGATTTCCCCCTAATTCAAAATGATGGCTTTAGGTGTGCCCCTTTTATCATTTTCTACAGTGTGCTATTTTTATTTCAGTACCTGTCATGTTTTCTCTAAAAGAGAGAGTAAATGTCTTGAAATCATGGGCCTGCACATGATAATTTCTCTTTGTATCATCCATTCCTACTTTTTATCCCTCACTTTCAGCACCAAGTAAAATGTCTAACACATAATGGGTGACTTTAAAAGACATTAAGTTTTTGTTTAACTTTACCATACCAAATCTAGAACAACACACACAAAACTACTCTGTGTACAGCATAAAATTTGTATTTCCTAGTTTGATCTACAAGTCCACCCTTCAATTTTACAACTTTTGGTTCATGTCAATCCTTAAGGACAAGTCAATCACTGCAATCACTAGCAAGACCACAGCTCGTAAAACTGATGGATCCTTCAGAATGAGCTTTATTTTCTCTATTCTGAGCACCAGTAAGGTATTTAAATTTCCTGAAATACCACAAAACTGAGCAAAAGAAACCTAAAGTTTTCACAGAGACATGAGGGACATTAAACAGAAGAGTCTGTTTTCAAAGTTCCTAGACCATAGGAAATTCAGAAACACTAACCACTTTGAGGTTAAAGAAAAATTCAATGCAGAAAATGTGTTGAAAAACACGCCAACATTAGCTTACATATGTGTGCATGCACACATACACATGCTTTTTTATACCTTTATCTTTCTTTTTACTTGCTTTTGTCTTCCTGTCTCCCCAATAACTTAGGCTCTATGAGGTTACGTATATGTCTATCTTGACATTGTTGAACTCTCAGTGCTACTAGGGCATATAGCACATAGTAGGTGCTTAGTAATGTTTTATTAAATTACTGAAAGGACAAATCTTAAGAATGATATCTGATTGTGGGAAGAAGGCAGAGTAGGATGCTTCAGGACTCAGTCTGTCCACCAGAACAACTATCAAACCCCTAGAAATTGTCTGAATCAACTATTTCAAAATGCTGGAGTCCAGTAGAACACTATACAACATCCAGGGAAGAACTGGAAGAAGAGATGCTAAATTAAGATAAATGCCAGTAAATTGCTCTTTCTACTTGGTGATTACTGGTGCCCATCCCCCACCCTAGTGGCTGATAGCAGTGGGGACCAGCCCCTGGCATGATGCCAGAAAGGAACACAAAAATCCACTACCCCAAGATCTTAGGAGGGCACAGGCCCATCACTGATCACAACGTTTGATTAGTCACTTCAGATCACTGGAGGCCCAATTCTGAGGGCAGCCATTGTTCCAACACACCCTGGACAAAAGTGGCAAAAGAGACTTAAAGAGAGTTTCTTCCTCAGAGCTGTGGACATAGCTGAAGGGCTGCATTTTGTGGGCAGTTTAAGAAATTAGAGCTTTGGGGAACCATGGAAGAAGCTCCAGTTGTCCTTCCTGACCCCTCCCTCATTCCCAACTGCCGGGCAGTTTGGAGTCACACTTCTTTTGTGGGTCCCTGGCCTTGTTCCAACTGAGAATGAATGACTTGGGAAACTCATCTCTGGAATTCTCCCTTCCCAGAATGTGCCCTTCAGGCAAAACTAGCTTGATACAAGGAAAGCAGTGTAAGAAATAATTAGAAAGGATAGTCTGGGGCAAAGTTTCCTGCTGTAAGTCTAGTAGTAGAACACCCAGAAGAGGGAAGTAGAGGGGACAGTCTACTGGGGCACTCTTAAGCAAGCAAGACACAGGCCTAGAAAAACAGGGAGGACGCTGCAACATTGCCTAGGGCATATGTTCCTGATTGTAAGGCTGAAGCTCAAGAAAATTTCTACATATCACTATCTGGTTATATAGTCAAGAAACAGACATCTCAGGGAATAAATCAAAGATTTAACATCTTCAGATATAAAAATGTACAGTGTACAACAAAAGATTACAAGGCGATCAAAGAAAGAGGAAATGATGACCCATCCAAAGGAAGAAGATGAAAATCCAGAAAACATCAATGAGCAAGACCAGACTGTGGACACACCTAGACAAAGACTTTAAAAAAGTGATCTTCAGTGCTCGCTTCGGCAGCACATATACTAAAATTGGAACGATACAGAGAAGATTAGCATGGCCCCTGCGCAAGGATGACACGCAAATTCGTGAAGCGTTCCATATTTTATTTACCAGGTGCAATGGATGTGTCATGATGATGGGAGAGAGTGTTGCTGTGGGGGGAGTGGGGGGCGGGGGCGGTGGGGTTGAATGGGACCTCATATTTTTCATAATGTAATTAAAAATAAATAAATAAATAATTTAAAAAAAAGTGATCTTCAATATGCTCAAAGAAATGAAGGAAAATACAGAGAAAGAACAAAATGATATTAGGAAAATAGTCAATGAACAATATGAGAATTTCAATAAAAGGAGAGAAATTTTTAAAATGAACCGAACAGAACTACTGGAGTCGAAGACCACAATAACTGAAATGAAAAGTGCCCAGGAGAGTTTAACAGCAGAATGGAGCTAGTAAAGAAAAATATTAACAAACTCAAAGAAAAGACAATTGAAATGAGTCAGGGTAAGAACCCAAAAGAATAAAAAATAATCATAAAAAGTCAAAGTAGCCTAAGAGACCTCTGGGTCACCATCAAGCATTCCAATACATGTATTATGAGAGTCCAGATGGAGAAGACAAAAAGAAAGGAACAGAAGGAATATTCAAAGAAATAATGACAGAAAACTTCAAGATAGCAAAAGATGTGAATATACACACCCAAGAAGCCCACAGAATACCAAACTGGAAAAACTTGAAAAAAAATATGCCCTGACACAAATGCAAAGGACAAGGAGAGAGTTGTGAAAGCTGCAAGAGAAAAACAACATATTATATATAAGGGACTGTCGATTAGATTAAGTCCTGATTTCTCATAAGAAACCATGGAGACGAGACTACAGCGGGACAGAAATAATCAAAGTGCTGAAAGAAGACAATTGCCAACCAAGTATTTTATACCCAGTGAGACTTGCTTTCCAAAATGAGGGAGAGATTAAGACATCCCCAGATTTTAAAAAGCTCAGGGAGTTTGTAGCTGTTTGATATAATTGATGAATTCCAAAAAGAAATACTGGATTATGCTTGTAATCTGATCTGTACCTGGGCATGATTGAGTGATGATTAGGGTGTTGAGTCCCCATCCCTTGGTAGGTGGGGACTCATAGGTAAAAGGCATGGCAAAGGACAGAGTTGAGGGCTTTTAATGTTGGAGTTTTGATTATGGAGTTTGATGCTGAAGACTTAAACTGAAGCCCTGGGAGGTTAGTATGCAGAGGAAAGAGAAGCCAGCGCCAGGAAGGAAAGAACGATGAAGCCAGAGTAAAGCAAGCCCCAGGAATGTAGTAACCCAGGAAGCCTGAACCCTCGCAGACTTCAGCAGCCATCTTGCTCCAAATAGATTTTGGTGAGGTAGTAACTTGTGCTTTATGGCCTGGTATCTGTAAGCTCCTGCCCCAGATAAATACCCTTTATAAAAATAAACCAATTTCTGGTATTTTTGCATCAGCACCCCTTTGGCTGACTAATACAGAATTCATCATCACTATATATGCCCTAAAAGAAATTCTAAAAGGTGTTCTTCAGATTGAAAGGAAATGGACACTAGACAGTAGTTCAAACTGACATTAAGAAATAAGAACCTCCAAAAAAGGTGACCATTTAAGCAATTATAAATGCCAGTACTATTGTATTGTATTTTTGGTATGCTCTTACTTCCTACAGGTACTAAAATTCAAATACATAAAAAGCAATGATAAATCTATGGCTTTGGACATGCAATGTACAAAGATAAAATTTGTAACAACTACAAAAAAGGTGATGGGATAGGAGGTATAGGAAGAGTATATGCATATGCTATTAAAATCAAGTTTGTATTAGTTCAAACATGATTGATATATATTTAGGATTTTAAATTTTAACCCCATGGTAACCACAAGGAAAATAGATGAAAAATATATACAGATAGAAATGAGAAGTTACTCAATATAGTAAAATAATGAAAATCAAATAAATATGAAAGTAGACATTATTGGAAGAATTGAGGGTCAAAAAGGCATAAGTGGAAAATGGATGTGGCTCAAGCAGTTGGGCTCCCATCTACCATATGGAGGTCCAGGGTTCGATGCCCAGGGCCTTGTGGTGAAGGCAAGCTGGCCCATGTGGCAAGCTGGCCCATGCAGGAGTGCCACTCTGTGCAGGAGTGCTGCTCCGCGTGGGAGTGTCAGCTGACACAGAGAAGCCAGTGCAGTAAGATGACACAAGAGACACAGAGGAGAGACAGTCAGAAGATATAGTAGAACAGGGAGCTGAGGTGGTGCAAAAGAAATTGCCTCTCACTCCAGAAGGTCCCAGGATCATTTCCCGGAGCTGCCTAATGAGAATACAAGCAGACTCAGAAAAGAACACACAGCAAATGGACACAGAGAGCAGAAAATGGGAGTGGGATGAGAGGGAGAAATAAATAGATAAAATATATTTTTTTAAAAAAAGGAATAAGACTTACAAAAACTAAATAGCAAAATGGCACCAGAAAGTCCTGCATTTTAGATAGTGACTGTAGATATAAATGGGTTTAATGCTCTAGTTACAGGGCAGATATAGGCAGTATGGATAAAAAGGCATGATCCAACTATATGCTTTCTACAAGAGACTCATCTTAAGTTTGAAGATATAAGTAATGAAAGGATGAAAAAATATAACACGGAAGTAGTAACCAAAAGAGAGCTGTGAAAGGTGAATTCTACCAATTCCAAGAAGATGCCAATCCTACTCAAACTCTTCCACAAATTGAAGAGGAGGGAACACTCCCTATTTCATTCTAGAAAGCCAGCATCACCCTCATACTAATGCCATGTAAAGATACCACAAGAAAAGAAAATTACAGACCAGTATCTCTTATGAATATGGATGCAAAAATCCTCAACTAAGTACTGGCAAACCAAATCCAACAGAACATTAAAAGACTTATACTCCAAGATCAAGTGAGATTTATCCCTGGTATGCAACAGTGGTTCAACATAAGAAAATCAATTAATGTAGCACACCACATTAAGCAAATGAAGGAAAAAAACACATGATCATCTCAATGGATGCATGAAAGGCATTTGACAAAATCCAGCTCCCCTTCTTTGCAAACACTTAGAAAACTAGAAATAGAGGGAAACTTCCTTAACATGATAAAATATAAATTAAAAAACCCACAGCTAACATCATATTTAATGGTGAAAGACTGAAATCATTCTCTCTAAGATTAAGAATAGGACAACGCTGCCTATTGTCATCACTATTATTCAACATGTACTGGAAGTTCTAGCTGCCATCCTGGGCTCTATCTGCTGCTCCCCTGGCTGAGATCCATGGTTTCCAAGATCTTGTGCCTTTCTCTTTCCTGTGTTATGCCCTAATTTTGTCAAAACACTTCCTCTAGGAGATTCCTTAAGAAGTCTTTTAGTTGGAAGAATTAAAAGATAAAGAAGTGTGATGTATGCAACTTACTCTCAAATGTTTAGAAAACAGATGTTGATAGAAAGTGAGAGAAAGAAAGAGGAAAGAAGGAAGAAAGGAAGGATGGAAGGGAGGGAGAAAGGGAGAGAGGGAGGGAAAGAAAAAAATAAAATTGGGAAAATGTTAAAAATTGATAAATCTGGATATTGGGTTGGGGGTATATTGGAGTTTTCTATGTTTTTTTTAAAATTATGTTTGCAAATTTCCTGTATATTTGAAAATTTTCAGAATTAAAAGACTTAAAAAAAGTCACATAAGGATTTTTCATTTCTTTGGTTTGGTGTTTTTTGTTTTTTAAAAACAGGCTTTTACATTTACTTTCTTTTTTAAAAAAGATTTATTTTATTCACTCCCCCCTGGTTGTTCTCTTGTCTATCTGCTCGTTGTTTGCTTGCCTTCTCCAGGAGGCACAAGGAACTGAACTTGGGACCTCCCACATGGGAGGCGAGTGCCCAATGGCCTGAGCCATATCCACTTCCCATGATCTGTGTTATCTGCTGGCTTGTGGCATCTACTTGTTTAGGCATCTGCTCACTGCAACAGGTGCAGGCATCTAGCTCATTGCAATGGGTGCAGGTGTCTGCTCATCATCTTTAGGAGGCACCAGGACCCAAACCTGGGACCTCCCATGTGGTAGGTGGGCACCCAACTGGTTGAGCCACATCTGCTTCCCCATTTACTTTCATATTTACCATTTCTAGTACTTTTTATTACTTATACTTTTGTTTATTTTTTCATGTTTCCACCTGATAACATTTTCATTCAGCCAGAAGAACTTCCTCTAACATTTCTTATAGTCCATGTCTGTTGACAATGAATTTCCTAAATTTTTGTTTATTTTAAATTCCTTTCTATCACCTTCATGTTTGAAGGATATTTTTGCCTGATATAGAATTCTAGTTTTACAAGTTGTATTTTTCTTTTAGCTTTTTAAATGCTTGTATTATTGTATTGTTGTTTCTTTCTGCAAGGCTAGGTTAGATTTAATATATTCAGTTATAAAAAATAGGTAGCATAGAAACAAACATTTATAAAGGTAAATAATAATTCAAAAATAATAGAAATTAATTATAACACAATTCTAATTGTTATATTACAGCTCTAACTATTGGACATAATGATCCCTAAGAATGAAATAGATTATTGGTTTAATTATTTAGTTTCCATTTAGGTCATAATTCTTTCTAGATAATCAAATTCCTATTTGGTGGGAAGTGGATTTGGCTCAACTGATAGAGCAACCATCTACCATATATGAAGTCCAGGGTTCAATCCCAGGGCCTGCTGACCCATGTGGTGAGCTGGCCCACTCACAGTGCTGATGTGCACAAGGAGTGCCCTGCCATGCAGGGGTGTCCCCCACATAGGGGAGCCCCACGCACAAGGAGAGCCGCCCCATGCAAAAAAAACACAGCCTGCCCAGGAGTGGTTCCGCACACATGGAGAGCTGATGCAACAAGATGATGCACCAAAAAGAGACACAGATTCCTGGTGCCGCTGACAAGAATGCAAGCGGACACAGAAGAACACACAGCAAATGGACACAAAGAGCAGACAACAAGGTGGGGTGGGGCGGAAAGGGGAGAGAAATAAATTTAAAAATTTTTAATTAAAAAAAAAATCCTATTTGGGAATTCTTCATATAATATTGGAATGAATTACAGCAGATAACAATTTGCCAACTCATAATTTTATGAGGCAGAAAAACTCAACAGTTTTTCAACAGTAGTCATGCTAAATCATTATTGACCCAGATAGATTATTTTAATTAGAGTATGAGCAAGAAAGGGTTAAAGAAAAGTTATCCAAAAATAAGTCTCTTCTCCAGCTCTCCTCAACTAAAAGCAAGTGTTTATTTTGTATGAAAAAAAGTACAGAATACTGATCACAGGAACAATTTGCCAATTGCACTGAGTAATTATTTTTCATATACTATAATGTTGTTATTTTGCATTTATCTGGTCTACTGCAGCTCTTTTTTGATTACTGTTTGCATGGATACCTTTCTCTAGCCTTTCACTTTTAACCTGGTTGTGTCCTTACTGTCTCAGGAGGGTCTCTTGTAGACAACATATAGACGGCTCATATTTTTTATCTCTTCTATTAGTCTATGTCTTTTAATTGGGGAGTTCAATCCATTAACATTCAGTGTTGTTACTGTAAAGGCATTACTTATTTCATCCATTTTGTCCTTTGGCTCTCTGTTGTTATATCATTCTATTATCTGTCTTCTTATCCTTTAGCTTACCCTGCCTAATAAGCTTCATTTCTGAACTCTTCTCCAAACTTCTCACCCTTGTTTTTTCTTTGCAGGCTGCAGCATGCCCTTTAGTATCTCTTGCCTATCTGGTCTTTTCTACATATTCTACAGTTTTTGTTTGTCTGTGAAGACTTTGAACTCACCCTTATTTTTGAAGGACAGCTTTGCCAGACACACAATTCTTGGTTGGCAGTTTTCTCTTTCAGTATGTTAAATATATCATACCACTTTCTTCTTGCCTCCATGGTTTTTGATGAGAGTTCAGCACTTAATTTTATCATGTTCCCCCTGTATGTGATGCTTTGCTTTTCTCTTGCTGCTTTCAGAATCCTCTCTTAATCTCTGATATTTGTCATTCTGAATAATAGGTGTCTCAGGGTAGGTCTGTTTGAACTTATTCTGTTTGGGGTGTGTTTTCCTCCTTGGATATTGATATTTATGTCCTTCATAAGGGTTGGGAAATTTTTGGTCATTATTTCCTCAAATATTCTTTCTTCCCTTTTCCATTCTCTTCTTCTGGGACACCAATAAAGTGAATGTTTGTGTGTTTCTCATTGTCATTCAATTCCCTGAGTCTCTGTTTCATTTTTTCATTCTCTCCTATTTCTTTACTCCTGTTTTTTTCCCAATTCATGTGTTCTATCTTCAAAATCACTAATTTTGTCTTCAAGCAATTCAAGTCTGATGTTATGTGTCTCTAATGTATTCTTTTTTAATTTTTAAAAATTTTTCTCCCCTTCCCTACCCCGCCAATTGTCTGCTCTCTGTGTCCATTTGCTGTGTGTTCTTCTGTGACAGCTTCTATCCTTATCAGTGGCACCAGGAATCTGTGTTTCTTTGTTGTTGTTGTGTCATCTTGTTGTGTCAGCTCTCCATGTGTGTAGCACCATTCCTGGGCAGGCTGCACTTTCTTTCACGCTGGGCAGCTCTCTTTACGGGGTGCACTCCCTGCACATGGGGCTCCCCTATGCAGGGGACACCCCTTCGTGGCATGGCACTCCTTGTGCGCATCAGTACATCGCATGGGCTAGCTCCACACGGGTCAAGGAGGCCCAGGGTTTGAACCATGGACTTCCCATGTGGTAGGCGGATGGCCTATCCATTGGGCCAAGTCCACTTCCCGCTAATGTATTTTCAATCTCATCTATTGTGTCTTTCATTCCCATAAGGTCTGTTACTTTTCTTTGCAGTCTTTCATATTGTTCTTTATGCTCTCCCAGGGCCTTCTTAATATCTTTTCTTTCTTTAGTCATATTTTCTTTAAATTCTTTGAAGTGATTTAGGAAAGTTGTGTGGTTATCATTGATTAATTGTGTTAAATCCTGTTTCTCTTCAGCATACTTGGTTTGTTCTTGTGGCTGAGTCATCTCTTCCTGTTTCCTAGTATGGCTTGTAATTTTTTGCTGATGTCTAGGCATCTAAATATGTTGGTGAATTTACTCTGATGGTTAATTTCTCTCTTGCCTATTTTTTTCCACAGCTCTTCTTAGATATTTAGTTCAACTCATTTTCAGTCTTTAAAATTGCCCAGCTTAAGTTTTCAAAATTGAGACAGGGACTCACTAGTGGAGCACAGATTTTCTCCTAGTGGTTGGATACAGAGAGCATGAAAAGTTTTTGTCCATGCAATTTCCAGACCATCCAGCGGATGGTGTTAGTCAACTCACCTTTCCATAGAGGTGTTACAATCTCAGCTTTCCTGTGTTTCTGTGCTGAATCTCCAGATTGGAGATTCAAAGCGGGCTCTGCTGGCTGAATTCAATCAAGAAAAGCACCCAGACTTCCCCTCCCTTTTCCCTTGAAACACCAGACAGGGAGGAAGATGTTGGCTTCCATCTCATTCAGCTGCAATGAGCCAGGAGTTTTACCCCAGGTTAATACGTTGGGGGTGGGGGTGGGAGTGGGCCTTTCCTGACCACCACCAGCTTTTGATAGCTCACATTTGTCATTGTGGCTTTTTCATCTCTCTATCCCTCATCCTCCTGTGAGTTATGTAGCACTGTCCTTGTCTGCTGACCCCCAGAGTAGGTCCCACAGACAGCTTTTGACTCTCTCTCCATTGTTTTTGCTAGAGCATTCAGCTCTGCCTGTTATTCCATCACCATCTTCCCACAATCAGTGTTGTTTTTTAAAAAGGGGGATAGGATCTTTGCATGTTTGAAAATATCCTTATTCAGCTGTATACTTGATTTACGTTTGGATGAATGTAGATTTTTTAGGTTAAAAATATTTTTTTTCTTCAGAATTATATATGTATATCTTCACTATTTTCTATATCCAGTGTTGCTTTTGAAAAGTTCCAAAGTCATTCTGATCTTGTTTTATATTTCTTTTTTTGTTAATAATTTTTTAATTAAAGAAGTTGTGGGTTGACAGAACAATCATGTACAAAACACAGGATTCTCATTCCCCACCCAACCACCTTGCATTGTTGTGGAACATTTGTTACAATTGATGAAAGTTTATTAAAATGATACTACTAGTGATCATCCATAATTTACACTAGGTATATTTCTTTCCATGTACTACCCTATTATTAGCACCATGTATTCATGTCATACATTTGTTATAATTCATGAAAGAACATTCTTATACTTGTACTATTGACTATAGTCTTTTATCTATGCTATGGTTGACTGTGATATACAGTCCTATGTTTTATCCTTCAATTTTTATCCTAGTAATCTATACATCCTAAAGTTTCCTCTTTCAACCACATACACCTGTACAATTCAGTGCTTTGACTACACTTACAATAATGTGCTACCACTCCTCCATGCATTTCCAAATGTTTACTATTAGCCTGTATAGAAAATCTGTACAAGTTAAGCATCAACTCCCTATTTCCTAACACCAATTTATCTCCTGGTAACCTATATTCTATACTTTAACTCCATGAGTTTGCCTGTTATAATTAGTTCATAACTGTGAAATCATACGGTATTTGTCTTTTTGTGTTTGGCTTATTTCACTCAACACAAAATCCACAGCATTCATCCATGGTCCATGCATCAGGACATCATTCGATTTAACAGCTAAATAATATTCCATCATATGTATTTACAAAATTTTTTATCCATTAATTGGTTGATAGAAACTTAGGTTACTTCCACCTTTTGGCAATTGTAAATAATGCCACTATGAACATCAGTATGCAAATATCTGTTTGAGTCCCTATTTCTAGGTCTTATGGCTATCTACCTAGTAGTGGAATTGCCATATCATATGGTAATTCTATACTTAGCTTCCTGAGTGTGGCAGTTTAAGATTATTTTATGAATCCAAAAAAGAGAAACATTATGTTTGTAAACTAATCAATTCCTCTGGATGTGAAACCCTTTGATTGTATTAAATTTAGTTGAGGGAAGCAGACTTGGCCCAAAAAATAGGGCTACCGCCTACCACATGGGAGGTCCGCAGTTCAAACCCCGGGCCTCCTTGACCCGTGTGGAGCTGGCCCATGTGCAGTGCTGATGTGCGCAAGGAGTGCCCTGCCACGCAGGGGTGTCCCTCGCATAGGGGAGCCCCACACGCAAGGAGTGCGCCCCGTAAGGAGAGCCACCCAGCGCCAAAGAAAGTGCAGCCTGCCCAGGAATGGCGCCGCACACACGGAGAGCTGACACAGCAAGATGGTGCAGCAAAAAGAAACACAGATTCCCAGTGCTGCTGATAAGGATAGAAGGCGTCACAGAAGAGCACACAGGGAATGGACACACGAGCAGACAACTGGGGGAGAGGGGTAGAAATTTAAAAAGAAATTCAGTTAAGAATGCTTTGATTAGATTACTTGAGAAGATTGCTGTAGGGCTTTTTATTGGACTATGTAAGTATGGCAGGATCCTTGATATAAATAGACACTCATTCAGACAGACACAGGAAGAGAGAACCCTGCCCTTTTTGAACCTGCCATGTGACAGAAAGAAGGCTCAAACAGCTTTCTGAGTTTGGCACAGTGTCAGGGGAGAGGTGAGCCATTTTGCCGGCTAGCTTACAGCTGAACTTGAGCTAAGCCTGATATAGGAGGCCTGGAAAGAGACAAGCCCTATGCCAGCTTGCAGTTGAAATCAGGAAGAAAGTGGAGCAGCTACGCCAGAGATAGGATACCCAAAGGGGAAGACAGAGACCAGGCAGAGACCACCTGCCATCTTGCTTCAATACGTGACAGCTGACTTTGGTGATAAAGCACCTCTTATGATGCCTTAAATTGGACTTTTCAAGGCCTTGAAACTGTAAGGTTTTACCCCGATAAATACCCTTTATAAAAGCCAACACATTTCCGGTCCTGGCATCAGCAGCCTTTGGCAACTAAGGAACTGAGGAACCACCAAACTCCCACATCAGCTGCACCATTTTACATTCCTACCAGCCATGAATGAGCATTCCTACTTTTCTACATCTGCTCCAAAACTTATAGTTTCCTGTTTTTTATATGGTGGCCCCTCTAGTAGGTGTGAAATGATGTTTCATTGTGGTTTTGATGTGCATTTCGCTAGTAATGTTGAGCATCCTTTCATATGCTTTTTAGTCATTTGTATTTCCCTTTGGAGAAATGTCTCTTCAAGTCTTTTGCCCATTTTTAAATTGGGGTGTTTGTCTTTTATTTGTGGAGTTGTAGGATTTCTTTATATATTCTGGACATTAAAACCTTATTGGAGGGAAGCAGATATGGCTCACTGGATAGAGCTTCCACCTACCAGGGTTCGATACCCTGGGCCTCCTGGCCTGTGTGGCAAGCTGGCCCATTTGGAGTGCTGCCATATGTAAGGAGTGTTGCTCCACACAGGGGTGCCCCCTGCACAAGGTGTGAAGCCCCACACAGGAGGGCAGACCTCCCAGGAGTGGAGCACCCACACAGAGAGCTGGCACAGCAAGATGATGCAACAACCACAACAAAAGGGACACAGAGAAAGGCCAGTATGAGGCCAAGCAAACTAGGGAGCTGAGGTGGAGCAAGAGAATGATTGGCTCTCTCCCACTCCAGAAGTCCCAGGATGGGTTCCCAGAGCTGCCTAATGAGAATACAACAGACACAGAAGAACACACAGCGACTGGACAAAGAGAAGAGACAATGGGGAGGAGGGAAGGGGGAGAAATAAGGAAAAAGAAAAAAAAACTGTTAAAAAAAACACAACTTATTGGGTATGTGGTTTTCAAATATTTTTTCCCATTGAGTAGGTTGTCCTTTCACTTTCTTGACAAATTCCTTTGGTGCACAAATTTTAAAATTTTGATGCGGTCCCATTTTCTTTTTTTGTTTGTGCTTTGGATGTAAAGTCTAAGAAACCATTGCCTAACACAAGATCCTGGAAATGTTTCCCTACATTTTCTTCTAGTAGTTTTATAGACCTGTTTCTTATATTTAGGTCTTTGATCCATTTTGAGTTAACTTTGTGTATGATGTGAAATAGGGTTCCTCTTTCATTCTTTCAAATATGAATATCCAGTTTTCCCAACACCATTTGTTTAAGAGACTATTCTTGCCAAGTTGAGTGGACTTGGCAGCCTTGTCAAATATCAGTTGACCATAGATGTGAGAGTCTATTTCTGAACTTTCAATTCCACTCATTCATCAATGTATCTATCCTTATGTTAGTATCACGCTGTTTTGGTCACTGTAGCTTTTTTATATGCTTTAAAGCCTGAAATCTTGGCTATTAAGAACACTTACCCTTCCAAATAAAACTGATAATTGGTTTTTCCATTTCTGCAAAGTAGGCTGTTGGAATTTTGATGGGGATTGCATAGAATCTGTAAATCATTTTGGAAGAATTGACATCTTAATGATATTTAATATTCCAACCCATTAATACAGCATGCCCATCCATTTATTTAGGTCTTCTTCTATTTCTTTTAGCAATGTTGGGTAGTTTTTCTGTGTACAAGTCCTTTACATCATTGGTTAGGTTTATTCTTGGTTGTTTGATTTTTTCTTTTTAGTTGCTATTGTAAATGGAATTTTTTTCTTGGTTTCTTCTGCAGATTCCTCATTACTAGTGTACAGAAACACTACTGATTTTTGCGTGTTGTATCCTGCCACTTTGCCAAACTCATTTATTAGCGTTAGTTGCTTTTTATTTATTTATTTATTTTTTTTTGAGGAAGGGCTTTCTACATTTAGGGTCATGCTATCTGCAAATAGTGAAAGTTTACTTATTCCTTTCCAAGTTTGATGCCTTTAATTTATTTTGCTAGCCTAACTGCTCTGTCTAGGACTTCCAGTAAAATATTTAATAACAGTGGTGACAGTGGGCATTATTTTCTTGTTCCAGATTTTAGAGGGAAAGCTTTCAGTCTTTCACTGTTGAATATGACATGAACTGTGGGTTTGTTATATATGCCCTTTATCAAATTGAGGAAGTTTCCCTCTATTCCTATATTTTGAAGTGTTTTATCAAGAAAGGGTGCCTTTACTCTGTCAATCAAGATAATCATGTGGTTTTTCACCTTCAATTTGTTAAAGTGGTATATTACAATAATTGATTTTCCTATGTTGAAACAACTTTGCATACCTGGGAAAAAGCCCATTTGATAATGGTGTATAATTCTTTAATGTGCTGTTGGATTTGATTTGCAAGTATTTTGTTGAGGACTTTTTGTATCTAAATTCATTAGAGACATTGTTTTGTAATTGCCTTTTCTTGTAGTATTTTTTTCTGGCTTTGGTATTAGGGTGAAGTTGGCATCATAGAATGAGTTAGGTAGTGTTCCCTCCTCTTCAATTTTTTGGAAGAGTGTCAGCAGAATTGCTATTAACTCTTCTTGATATGATTGGTAGAATTCATATGTGAAGCCGTCTGGTCCTGGGCATTTCTTTGCTGAGATGTTTTTGATGACCGATTCAATCTCTTTACTTGTGATAGATCTGTTGTGGTCTTCTATTTCTTCTCAAGTCAGTGTAGGCTGTTCTTGTGTTTCTAGGAATTTGACCATTTCATCTAAGTTGTCTAATTTTTGTCATGTGGTTGTGTGTAGTATCCTCTTATGGCCATTTTATTTCTGTGAAGTTAGTAGAAATGTCCCTCTTCACATTTCTGATTTTATTTATTTGCATCTTACTCCTTTTTTTATTTGTCAGTCTAACTAAGGGTTTGTCAGTTTTATTGATCTTCTCCAGGAACCAAATTTTTATTTTGTTAATTCTATTATTATTTTTCTATTCTCTATTTCATTTATTTCTGTTCTAATCATTGTTATTGCTTTCCTTCAGCTTACCTTGGGATTAATTTGATGTTCTTTTTCTAGTTCCTCCAGGTGTAGAGTTAGATCTTTGATTTTAATTTTTTTGCCTCCTTTTTTAATTTTTAAAGTTGAAGTTTATCATTCATAGATGAACATCCATGAACAATAAGTATATTGTATAAGTTATGATCTTACAAAACAAACATCCTACAGTGCTCCCATATATCACCTCACCACCAACACCTTGCGTTGTGAAATGATTGTCACAAACTATGAAAGTACATCATCAAATCATTGCTACTAACTATAGCAAAGTCAGTATCTTACATTCAGTGTATTTCTCCCCAACCTACCCAATTATTAGCACTTAAAATACTGTATTTATATTATATGTTTGTTATAGTTCATGAGAGAACATTCTCGTATTTATCCTGTGAACCAAAATCCATCTTCCACCACAGGATTCATTGTGTTATATAGTCTCATGCTTTGCACAATCTATTCAAAGTGTTACACTCAATGGGTCTCATATCATTGCAGAGTTGTGCTGTCCTCACCTCAGTCAATTTTAGAATGGTTTCACTACTCCAAAAGGAAAAATCAGGGATCAGGTGTAGGCCAGTGGCTGAGCTCCTGCTTCTCATGTGCAAGGTCCTGGGTTCAATCCCTGATACCTCCTGAAAAAAAAATCCTATATCCCCTGTGGCAGTTTGATATTGTCTATGAATTCCAAAAATAGATATTGGATTGTTTTGTAAACTGGTCTGTTCCCCTGGAAATATTAAATTATATTGGATTCAGAGGTTTCACTTTTACTTGATTAAATAATGATTAAGGCTTTGATTGGTCCACATCAGTAGAATATTGTACCCCTGCCCCCTTGGTGGGTGGGGACTCACAGAGAAAACAACATGGCAGAGAAGTTTTGATGCTGGCATTTTAATTCTGAAGTCCTGGGAAGTAAATATACAGAGAAGCATATACGTGAGGAAAGAGAAAAGGCTCCATCTTGGTCCAACATGTGGCCACAGACTTTAGTGAGGGAAGTAAATTATGCTTTATAGCCTGGTAACTGTAAGCTTCCACCCCAAATAAATATCCTTTATAAAAGCCAACAGATTGCTGGTATTTTACGTTAGCACCCCTTTGGCTGACTAATATACCCCCTTATCCCCCAGTGTTTTCCCTTAGAATTGATATCATATCTTCTTTGCCATTTCTGCAAACATATTACAATATTGATATTAACTATAATCCATAAGTTACATTAGTTGTAATTTTCCCATGTATCACCATATACTTAACACTTTGCAAGTGTTTCTTATATACTTATACTATTTTTTTAGGCAAGGGAGTAAAGAGTTTATTAAGAAACAAGAGGGAAGCTGATGTGGTTCAAGTGATAGGGCCTCCGCCTACCATATGGGAGGAACTGGGTTTGATCCCTGGGGTCTCCTGGTGAAAAAGAAGAAGAGAAAGTGTGCCTGCATGGTGAGCCAGTGCCTGCGTGGTGAGCCAAGTGCCCTTGCAGTGAGCCAAGTGCCTGCATGGTGAGTCGAGTGCCCGTACAGTGAGCTGAGTGCTCACACGGTGAGCTGAGTGCCTGCATGAGTGCCCGCATGGCAAGCCAATGCCTGCATGGTGAGCCGAGTGCCCACACATCAAGCTGAGTGCCCGTGCAGTGAGCCAGTGCCAGTGCAAGTGAGTCATGCAGCAAGATGATGACACAACAAAAAGAGAGACGAAGGGGAGAGTCATGGTGAGACACAGCAGAGACCAGGATCTGAGGTGGCTCAATTGACAGGGAACCTCTCTCCACATCAGAGGTCCCTAGGACTGAATCCTGGTGAATCCTAGAGGAGAAAGATGAGAAGAGAAGATGAAAAGAAATAGATACAGAAGATCACACAGTAAATGGACACAGACAGCAAAAACAGCAGGGTGGGAGAGAGGGAGGGAAAGAGGAAGAAGAAGAAAAAAAGAAACAAGAAAAGAGATTGTACACAACCCCAGACATGGCTGTGGATGTGCTACAGTGTGAGATGTGCACATCGGGCCCCAAGGGAGGCTTTTTTTTAAGGAGGTACCAGGCATTGACCCCAGGACTCATATGTAGGAAGCAGGCCCTCAACCACAGAGCTACATTCACTCCCCAGAGTTAGGCCTTTGTAAGGCCTTTCCTCCTCCCCTTTCCTAGTGTTGGGTAGGGGCCCCAGCTGTTTTCTATTCTGATGTATTGCCTTATGATCCTCACCTGTTAGCTCTCGGGGGATCAATGAGGAGGCCTTTTGTTTGGAGTCATCTGGGGCTTCCTCAGCAGGGTCTTTTCAGCTTTGTTCTTAGTAGTAGCCTTCCCTTGGGGGGTTTCTGGGTGGGGTCTCATGACCGTGTTCTCTGCCAGGTCTCAAATATCTTCCCTCTTTTCCTATACTAACCTGCCTCAACTCCCCTCTCAAAGAGTTTACACTCCTATTTTTAAGGGGGAGCTGAAGGGCAGTGGTCACTCTTCTGTGGCTGCTTCCTGCTGGTTAGGGTAGTACTCCCTTCCTGACAGGGTGTGAAACTCTCTGGCTGTTCTACTGAGGTTGAGTGAAGGAAGGTCCAGCACTGGGGTTGGACCTGGATGAAAGCCTATGTGACTAATACCTTGTTCTGGAAGGCACTGATTCTGGAAGAAATAAACCTAGTTAGAATTTAAGATACATGATCCTACTAACAGGATAAAGAAGATGGTGGTAAGCAGCCCCCAACAGGGAGTCAGCCATGACATACTGGCCATGAGAATGAGAAAGGTCAGGTGCTTCCAGAGGCTACATCCTCCCGAAGTTGATGGGCGTGATCTTGTAGGTTTCAAATGCTGTCTAAGGCTGTTCTGGAGCAATTTACATAGAAGCAGCATTCCTGCTTGAGGAACAGGCAGGTTCCTGTCAGCATGTTTAGGGCTCTGTGATTTTGCAGCATGACAGTAGCAAAGGAGCCTATTTGCTGTCTAAGGGCTTCTAAGGTATGGCTAGTTTCTTCTGTGCTGTTGTTCGACTCTAGGGAGAGATTGCAGTAGACCTTCTGGGCTTGGTATAAACTGCAAATCCCAGTTTCCATGGTGGTGGTTATGCCTAGGATAGCTAGGAGAGGTATGAGGATAGGCACTGTCCTAGACATAAGCTCACAAAGACAGTATAGGAAACAGCAAGGCAGGCATATGGCAAGAAAAATAAAGACAGTGCTTAAGAGGGACATTCTTTTATCTTATAGGCATGTTCATTAATTATTTAGAAAATGAATTAAGTTTACCAAGAATTTTAGTATGTTCAATATCCTCCTGCATATGATCTAGAACAGAAGAGATATTATCATATTCAACAGGCATATAGGGACAGTACTCCATTTGAGTTATTGGCTAGATCAGTCACTAAAATCCCTAAAACAATAAAAATATCTAACACATCTCTGGACATGCTCTTGAAGTGGATGGAAAATATGTTGCTATTTCAGATTCTTGTGGCAGCTGATGATGACCCGATATGGCTGGGTTTACAATGAACATTGCCTCCAGACTGGCTCTTTCATAGTGCCAAAGGGTGCTATGCATCAGGCTGATAAAACAGTGGAGCTTGCCTCCAAGGGCCAAGAGTGCAGCAGCATGCTGGCTGTGTGAAGGACATGCTAAGTGGAGCAATAATTACCAGAGTAATTTGAGTAAACAAACACAATTGGCATTATGGCCTGCTCCAATGGAGAGACAACATTTATGGTATTGCAAACCTGGAGCTTAGATCTATTAACTGCAGCTCAAAGAGGAACTTGTGTATTGATCAGTATTAAATAGTGTACTTACACTACTAACCACAGTCTTCATCTACCATCCAAATCACTATGTTATACAGTCCCTACATTATTTTCTAGCTTCCTTTCAATTGACATTTACTTCCACAGACTACTCCTGTTAGTCACAATCACATTTATAAATAGGCAGTGTTAGTTATACTCACTATAATGTATTATCATCCATTCTATTCATTTTCACACTTTTACAATAAACCTTATTAAAAATTCTACCTATATCTTTCAGCTGTTCATATGCTGGTTGAGCCCTGAATCTTAGCAGAGTTGCAGCCAACACCTACTCTGCAGTTCATCAGATTCACCCAGGACAATTAACAAAATGATGTTGATGATGGACAACTCTCATCCAAAAAATCAGAGGGTATCTACATCAGTAAGCAAGACAGTTCCATCCATCTGCCCCAATGGGATCCAAGCCCCATCTCAATTGGACGCAGAATGAGAATCAACATCCCAAATCTTCAAGATTGAGGAACAAGTGTAAAATGGGAATGCAACTATGGACTAAAGTAGACATATTATTATTCTAGTAATGGAAGAACTTGTAACATTCATATAAAGACTGTGGCCACCAGAGGTTCTGAGGGAAGGGAGAGTAAAGAAAAGTTGTAGCATGGGGCATTTTGGAAACATCGAAACTGTTATACATGATATTGCATTGACAGATACAAGCCATTTTACATTTTGTCAAGACCTATAAAATTGGGTGGTGCAAAGTTGTAAACCATAATGTAAACTATAGACCATGCTTAATAGCAATGCTTCAATATGTGTTCATCAATTTTAACAAATGTACCACACTAATGAAAGATGTCGTTAATGGGGTAAGTGTGGGAGGAGGATGGAATGCCCTATATGTTTGATGTAGCTTTTATGTAATCTAAAGCTTCTTTAAAAATAAAGAAAAATTTGTCAAAAACAAATTCTACATAAATATCAGCTCCCATTCTCAACCCACATTCAATTTCCTGATAACTTACACTTTAGAGTTTACTTCTGTGAGTTTACTCATCATTTTAGTTCATATTAGTGAGAACATACAATATTTGTACTTTTGTGGCTTACTTATTTCACTCAACATGATGATTTTTTTAAAAGGTGATTTATTATTTATTTATTTCCCCTTCCCTGTGCCCCTGACCACCCCACCCCCCACCCCCCGTTGTCTGCTCTCTGTGTCCATTCGCTGTGTGTTCTGTGTCCTCTTGTATTCTTGTCAGCGGCACCCAGAATCTGTGTCTCTTTTTGTTGCGTCATCTTGCTGCGTCAGCCCTCTGTGTGTGCAGCGCCATTCCTGGGCAGGCTGCACTTTTTTCATGCTGGGCAGCTCTCCTTATGGGGTGCACTCCTTGTGTATAAGGCTCCCCTACGCAGGGGACACCCTGGCACAGCACTCCTTGTGTGCATCAGCACTGTGCATGGGCCAGCTCATCATATGGGTCAGGAGGCCCTGGGTTTGAACCTTGGACCTCCCATGTGGTAGGCAGACACCCTATCCATTGGGCCAAATCTGCTTCCCCTCATAATGATTTTAACGATTTATTCTTTTTTAAAATATATTTTTTATTAGCAGTTGTGTGCTTACAAAATAATCATGAATAATGCGCAGCATTCCCATGCATCAGCCCTCCACCAACACCTTGCATTGTTGTGGAACACTAGTTACATATTATGAAAAAAACCTCAACAAAATATTACTGCTAACTATGGTCCATGGCTTACATACACCACCCTATTACTAATACCATGTATTAGTATTGTACATTTGTCATTCACGAGAGAATGGTCTCATATTTGTACTGTTAATCACATTCCATCATCCACCACGTGGTTCACTGTGTTATACATCCCATGCCTTGTACAAGTCATCCAAAATGTGCGCTCACTAGCTTTCAGTTTCATCACAGAGTTGTGCAGTCATGCCTTAGTAAATTTTTGAACATTTTCCTTGGTCCAAAATAAAAAAATTCCTTCCCCCCTATTATTGACCCTTAGCATTGATAGAGTCCCTTCTTTGATATTGATGCAAGAATATTACAATATTGATGTTAACTATAGTCCATAAATTATAATTATATTTTCCCATGAATAACCATATTCTTACCACCTTGTAATAATAACATACATTTGTTCTAGTTCAAAGAATATTCTTGTATTTGAACTTTTAATCACAATCCTCATCCACCACTGAGTTCACCATGTTATACATTAGGTAGATTATTCTAGCTTTCTTTCAGTTGGCATTTACAGGGTAGCAGATGTGGCTCAAGAGATTGAGCTTCCACCTACCACGCGGGCGGTCCCTCATTCGAGCCCCGGTGCCTCCTTTTTTTTTTTTTTTTTAAATAAAAAAAACTGCTTTATTTTATTTTATTTTTTGTATTATTTATCCCCCTCCCAGTTGTCTGCTCTCCGTGTCCATTCGCTGTGCGTTCTTCTGTGACCACTTCTAGCATTATCAGCAGCACCAGGAATCTGTGTTTCTTTTTGTTGCATCATCTTGTTGTGTCAGCTCTCCGTGTGGGTGGTGCCATTCCTGAGCAGGCTGTACTTTCTTTCGCACTGGGCAGCTCTCCTTATGGGGTGCACTCCTTGCGCGTGGGGCTCCCCTATGTGGGGGACACCCCTGTGTGGCACCTCACTCCTTAAGCGCATCAGCACTGCACATGGGCCAGCTGCACACGGGTCAAGGAGGCCCAGGGTTTGAACCATGGACTTCCCATGTAGTAGGTGGATGCCCTATCCATTGGGCCAAGTCTGCTCCCCCCCAGTGCCTCCTAAAGAAGATGAGCAAGACAGTGAGCTGATGGGATGGGCAGGCATAACAAGCTGATGCAACAAGATGATACAAGAAGAGACATGAGGAAAACATAATGAGAGTCACTACAAAGCAGGGAGCAGAGGTGGCTTAAGTAATTAGGTGCCTCCCTCCCACATTGGAGGTCCCGGGTTCAGTTCCCAGTGCCTCCTAAAAATAATACCAGCACACAACAAACAGGCACAGCAAATGCAAACAATGAGGGTGGGGAAAAATAAAAAAATAAATCCTGGAAAAAAATTGGCATTTATATCCCTAGACTACCCCTTTCAGTCACTATCACATTTGTAAACCGGCCATATTAGTTATACTCACTATAATATACTACCATCAACTTTATTCATTTCCATACTTTTAGAGTCAAGTTAATAAAAATTCTATATACATTAAGCACTGGTACCCTTCTCAACCCTCATCTTATCTCCTAATAACCTGTACTCTAGACTTAACTCCATGTTTAGTCTTCATATTTAGTTCATTTAAGTGAGACCCTACAGTATTTGCCCTTTTGTGTCTGGCTTATTTCACTCAGCAAAATGTCCTCAAGGTTCATCCATGTTGTCGTATGTGTCCCAATTTCATTTCTTCTTACAGAAGCATAGTATTCAAGCATATGTATATACCACATTTTGTTTTTCCATTCATCAGATGATGGACACTTTGGGTTGTTTTCATCTTTTAGCAATTGTGAATAATGCCGCTATGAACACTGGTGTGCAAATGTCTCTTTGTGTCCATTTTCAGCTCTTCTGGATATATTCCTAGATGAGGGATTGCCAGATCATAAAGCAATTCTATATTTAGCTTCCTGAGGAATCACCAAACTCTCTTCCATAGTGACTGCACCATTCTCTATTCCCACCAACAGTGAAGGAGTATTCCTATTTCTCCACATCCTCTCCAGTGTTTGAAGTTTTCTGTTTTTTGTTTTTCTAATTAATGGTCATTCTATGAGGTATGCGATATCTCACTGTAGTTTTGATTTGCTTTTCCCTAATAGCTAGTGATATTGAACATTCTCTCAAAATGGATTTTTGGCCATTTGTATTTCCTCTTTGGAAAAATGTCTTTTTAAGTCTTTTGTCCATTTAAAAATTGGATTGCTTGCCCTTTTATCATTGAGTTGTATGATCTCTTTATGTAGCATGAAAATCAAACCCTTATGGATATGTGGCTTCCAAATACTTTCTCCCATTGAATAAGCTGCCTTTTCACCCTCTTGACAAAGTCCTTTGAAGCACAAAAGTGTTTGGTTTGAGGAGGTTCCATTTATCAATTTTGTCCTTTGTTACTCATGCTTTCAGTGTAAGGTTTAAGAAACCACCACCCACCACCAGGACTTGATGATGTTTGCCTGTATTTTCTTCTAGGAGTTTATGGTGCTAGCTTTTATATTCAAGTATTTATCCATTTTGAGTTAATTTTTGGGTAAGGTAGGAGATAGGAATCCTCCTTCTTTCTTTTGAATATAGACACCCAGTTCTCTTAGCACCATTTTTAAATAGACTGTTCTGCCCCAGCTGGGTGGGCTTGACACGCTTGTCAATATTCACTTGACCAGAGATGTGAGGATCTGTTTCTGAAGATTCAAGTTGGTTCCATTGATCTAAATGTCTATCTTTATGCCAGTACCATGCTGTTTTTACCACTATAGCTAGGTAATATGATTTAAAGTCTGGAAGTGAGAGTCCTCCAATTTTGTTCTTCCTTTTAAAGATGTTTCTGGCTATTTGGAGTCCATCACCCTTACAAAAAAATGATAATTGGCTTTTCCATTTCTTTTTTTTTTTTTAAAGGCTGTTGGAAATTTTATCGGGATTGTTGAACCTGTAAATCAATTTGAGTAAAATTGACATCTTAATGACATTTAATCTTCTAATCCATGAACAGGAATGTCCTTCCATTTATTTAGTTGTTCTTTTATTTCTTTTAGCAATGCATTGTAATTTTCTGTATATGGGTCCTTTACCATCTTTGGTTACGTTTATTCCTAAATATTTTATTTAATTTGTTGCTATTGTAAGTGGAAATTTTTTCTGACTTCCTCCTCAGATTGCTCACTACTAGTATATAGAAACCCTGCTGATTTTTGCATAGTAATCTTGTATTCTGCCACTCTGTTGAAGTCGTTTGTTAGCTTTAGTAGATTTGTTGTAGATTTTTGAGAACCTTCTCGGTATAGGATCATATCATTTGTGAATAGCAAAAGTTTTACTTCTTTTTTTCTAATTTGAGTGCCCTTTAGTTCTTTTTCTAGCCTGATTGCTCTAGAGTAGAACCTCTAGCACAATATTAAACAACAGCGGTAACAGTGGGCACCCTTGGCTTTTTCCCAATCTCAATGGAAAACTTTCAATCTCTCACCATTGAGTACAATGTTAGCTTTGGGTTTTTCATTCACACTCTTTATCATGTTGAGAAAATTTCTTTCAATTGCTATCTTATTCTTTTTTTTCTCTCTCTATCTGGTTGTGTCATTGTCTTTTTGGTGTGTTGCTTCACTGTGCAGGGGCCTGCACCTCTCTGTGCAGGTGTAGGACACCTTTTTTCTTTTCTTTTACCAGGAGGTCCCAGGGATTGAAACTGGGTCCTCCATAGAGTAAACAGGAGCTCAATTTTTTGAGCCACAGCTGCTTCCCTTATTCTTTTACTTATTTATTTTTTATCCCCTCTTCTTGTGGTTTTTTTTTTTTTTGCACACTGTCTGTGCTCTGTGTCCATTTGCTGTGTGTTCTTCTGTGTCTGTATTTATTTATTTTATTTCCCCTCCCCCCCTGGCAGCTTGCTTGCTGTCTGCTCTCTGTGTCCATTTCTGCATGCTCCTCTGTGTTTTTGCTTGTCTCCCTTTTTTTTGTTGCATCACCTTGGTGAGTCAGCTCTCCACAGTGCTTGTGGGCCAAGCGGCACTCTGTACTGTGCAGATGAGCCTGCCTTCACAAGGAGGCCTTGAGACATGAACCCAGAGCCTCACATATGGTAGACAGGAGCCCAACTGATTGCGCCACAGCTGCTTCCCTCCCCTTATTCTTTTTTAATATGGTGTTTAGGGCTATACACTTCCCTCTCATCACTGCCTTCACTGCATGCTATAAGTTCTTTTCATTATTATTTATTTATTTCTCTTCCCTTCTCCCCCATTGTCTGCTCTCTGTGTCCATTTGTTGTGTGTTCTTCTGTATCCACTTGCATTGTCAGTGGCACCGGGAAACTACATCTCTTTTTTGTTGCTTCATCTTGTTGCATTAGCTCTCTGCATGTGTGGCACCACTCCTGGGCGGGCTGCACTTTTGTTCATGTGGGGTGGCTCTCCTTGTGGGTTTCACACCTTGCGTGTGGGACACCTCAAGCGGGGGTACAACTGCATGGCACAGCACTCCTTGGGTTCGGCAGCACTGCGCATGGGCCCACTTACCACACTGGTCAGGAGGCCCTGGGGATCGAACCCTGGACCCTCCATATGGTAGATGGACGCTCTATCAGTTGAGCCACATCTGCTTCCCATCCCATAACTTCTGATATGTTGTTCTCTTGTTTTCATTTGTCTCAAGATATTTACTGATTTCTCTTGTAATTCTTCTTTGATCCATTGATTGTTTATGAGTGTCTTGTTAGCGTCCTTCTGTGAATTTTCCTGTTCTCCACCTGTTGATTTCCAACGTCATTCCTTTATGGTCAGAGAAGATGTTGCATAATTTCAATCTTTTTGAAATTTATTGAGACTTGTTTAGTGACTCAAGATGTAATCTGTCGTGGAGAATGATCCATGTGCACTTGAGACAAAAATATCCTGATGTTTGGGGTGAAATGTTATGTATATTTCTGATAGATCTAGTTCTTTATCAGTGTGAGAGTTTGAAGTTTTTGTGAATCCCAGAAAAGATCATTTTCTTAAAGTTAATCCATTCTTGTGGGTGTGGGACCCTTTGATTGGGTTGGATTCAGTTGGGGGGACTTTGATTGGATTACTTCAGTCAGGTGTGACCAAGCATAGGTCTTGGTCCTCTTGCTGGAGAGAGAAAAAGCCACAAACACACACACACAGAAAAAGTGAGAGAGACAGAAAAACTCCAAGAGAATGAGAGAGAGGTCCCAAAACTCAGAGGCTGGAAGAAGTAGAGCACAGAGGCATGGAAAGAGGCTCCTGAGATGCAGAGATATTGACTTGGAGGAGAGTGGAGAATTGAGCCATCTGCCTGATTGTCCACAGCTGAACTTGGGGAGAAAGTAAACCTGGAGGAGACTGCACAAGCCCAGAACCACACAATGGAAGAACCACCATTGTGTTTTGCCACATGGCAGGAGTCCAGGCTCACCAGCAGCCAACCTTTGATGAGACAGCATCTCTGTTGATGCCTTGATTTGGACATTTTCACAGCCTCAGAACTGTAAGCTTTTAACCTGATAAATTCCCATTGTAAAAAGCAACCCACATCTGGTATATTTCTCCCAGCAGCTTTTAGCAACCTAAAACAGTAGTCTTATTCAACTTGTTTCCTTAATAATCCTCTGCCTAGATATTCTTTCCATTGATGAGAATGGTGTATTGAAGTCTCCAACTATTTTTGTAGACACTTCTATTTCTACCTTCAGTTTTGCCAGTATTTGCCTCATGTATTTTAGGTACTCTTATTATTGTATAAATAGTTATGATTGTTATTTCTTCTTAATGGATTGCCTCTTTTTTTAATAGGTAGTGTTCTCCTTTTTTTCTCATAGTAGTTTTACATTTAAAGTCTATTTGGTCTGATATTAGTATTGCTACCCTGCTCTTTTTTTGGTTACTGTTTGTGTGGAATACCTTTTTTCAACCTTCCACTTTCAACCTATTTGTGTCTTTAGTACAAGTTGAGTCTTTGGTAAACTGTATATAGTTATTAATAGATCATACTTTTAAATCCATTCTGCCAATCTGTGTCTTTTGTTTGGGGAGTTTAACCCATTAACATCCAATAGTATTACTGTAAAGACAGTATTTCAGCCATTTTATCCTTTGTTTTTTCTAATATATCTTTTTTTTCTTTTGTTCTCTCTTTTTTCTCTTAGTTACCCTTGCTGAAAATCTTCCTTTCTACACTCTACTCCAAGCATCTGTCTCTTGTCTTTTCCTCTCACTCTGCAGAACCCCTATTTAGTATTTCTTGTAGGGCAGGCCTCTTGTTGACAAACTCTCAGTTTCTGTTTATCTGTGAATACTTTAGATTATTCACCATTTTTGAAAGGCAGCTTTGCTGGATAAAGAATTTTTGTCTGGTAGTTTTTCTCTTTCAGTATCTTAAACATATCATTCTTTACCTCCAACATTTCTGATGAGAAATCAGCACTTAGTCATATTATGGTTCCCTGTGTAATGAATTGCTTTTCTCTTTCTGCTTTCAGAATTCTCTCTTTATCTTTGATATTTGACATTCTGATTAGCATGTGTCTTGGAGCAGATCTATTAGGATATGTTCTTTTTTAAGCATGTTATACTTCTTGGACATGTATATTTTTGTCTTTCATCAGAGTTTTGACATTTTTAGCTACTATTTTCTCAATTATTCTTTCTGCTTCTTTTCCCTTCTCTTCTCCTTCTGGGATGCACAGGATGCATATTTTATTAGTCAGGGTTTGCTAGGGAAACAGAATCAACAGGAGATATCTGTCATTACTATGATGTTTTTATAAGAGTCTCTCACATGACCATGGGGATGCACAAGTCTGGGTTCCACAGGCAGACTGCAAACCAGGGGCTCTGATGAAACTCCAATGAAGGTCCTTGATGAGTTTCTGGGAGACTTTGACTGTCCAAAGACGAGCTGGGAAATTCTTTCTGATTGCTGAAATCACTTCCCCTTTTAAAGCATTCAACTGACTGGATAAAGCATTACTCATTGCTGATAGCAATATCCCTGATTGATGTAGATGTAAGCAGCTATCTATGCTGTAAACTCACTGGTGACTAAAGTCCATAAATGTCCTTGTATTACAATTAGCCCAGTGCTTGCTTGAACAAACTACTGGGCACAATTACCTGGCTGAGTTGACACATTAGCTTAACCATCACATGTATGTTTGTGCATTTCATGCTGTCATTCAAATTCCTGAGTACCTGCTCAATTTTTTCCATTCTTTTCCCTGTTTTTTTGATTGCATGATTTTGATTGTCCTGTCTTCTAGTTTGCTGATTCTTCCTTCTGCCTCTTCAAATCTGCTGTTGCATTCCTCTAGTATATTTTTAATCTTTTCTGTTGTATCTTTCATTCACATGATTTATTATGTTTATTTTTATACTTTCATATTCTTCTTTAGGTTCAGTGTCTTATTAATATCGTTTATTTCTATATACATGTTTCTTCATCTCCTTGAATTGATTTAGGAGATTTTCTAAAAACATCTTTGTTTAGTTGCTTCAAATTCTGCATTTCTTTTGAAGTTTTAATTTGTTCTTTTTTAAAAAAGATGTATTTATTTTATTTCTCCTCACCCCCCAACTGTTGTCTGCTCTCTGTATCCATTTGCTGTTCATTCTTCTGTGTCTGCTTGCCTTCTCTTTTAGGTGGCCCTGGGAATTGATCCTGGGACCTTCTGGAGTGGGAGCAAGGTGCTCAATCTCTTGTGCCACCTCAGCTGCCTGGTCTGCTGCATCTCTTATTGGCTCTCCTCTGTGTCTCTTTTTGTTGCTTCTTCTCGCTGTGCCAGCTCTCCACTCAGGGCAGCTTGCTGCATGGGCCAACACTCTGCTCAGGCTAGCTTACCATGCAGGCCGGCCTTCACCAGGAGGTCCCAGGAATCAAACCCTGGACCTCCCATATGGTAGATGGGAGCCCAATTGCTTGAGCCACATCCACTTCCCTTAATTTGTTCTTTAATATAGTCTTTAACTGTATTACATCTCTCAATTTTTTGTTGATGTCTGGGCATCTAATTATCTTGATGAGTTTACTCTGAAGGTCAGTTTCTCTCTCTTGCCTAGGGTTATATTGTTGATTTGCTGTGTGTTAAGGCTCTTCTTTGACACTTGGTTCATCTCATTCTAGGTCTCCAAAATAGCCCATGTTTTGTCAGATTTGTTCAACTCTTCTTCACCTGATTCTTGCCCTGGGTATGCAGTACAATTTTTAAGATTGCATTGTTTGTGCCATTGTTTCACCCCCAGGAGAAAGTTACCATTCCTCTGTTCCTTCTGCAGAAATCTTGATCTGTTCTCTCTTGCCTTTTTAAAAAACTCCTTGCATTGTCTCTAGCTCTTTTGCCTAGAGGCAAATTCTGGTAGGAGGGTCACCCCAGAGAGGGCTTTCCCAAGTCACTATTTCTCAACAAAAACAGAGCCAAGGACCAGTGAAAGGGACATAGATTGGTTCCAAGGTGCCCTGGGAAGGCAACCAGGAAAGATGCCAAATGTTTCTTTAATGGGTCCCCAGAATTGTGCTTTCCTGGCCTTCCCAGCAGATAGTGTTCTCCAGCAAACTGTTCCCTGCAGCCCCAAGGAGGTATTCTGCCTTTAAGTCTCCATCAGCTCTGCCCCTGTAGAGCAGGGTTCAAACAGTGGCTCTTACAATCTTTGTCCAGGGCAGGTTGCTTAGAGCTCAGAGCTCAGAGCTGGGACCCAGTGATCCAAATTCACTATTCAAAGCCATGATCAGTGCTCAGCTGTGTGCCATCCCCTGTTCTTGGGGAAGAGATTTTTTATGTCACTTTTGACAGCCACAGCTAGTCAGAGACTGGATTCCAAGGTGACCTTCTGCAAAAGCAGGGGATGGGTAGCAGAAGTTGCTAAATGGAGAGTGATACTCACAGTTACTTACCAGTTTATCAATGTCTTCTTCCCACTCTTCCATGAGTTGAGTGTTTGCTCACTGTTTTAGAGGGTGGGTTTTGTCCTGGAGCTTTCTATTCTGCAATCTTCCCCAATACTTCCTCCTCTGTTTTCTATATTTTTGAATGGGACCTTTGTTCATTCTCTGTCTCTGCCTCTGTCTCTGTCCCTCCCTCTCCCTCCCCCCTTCTCTCCTTCCTACACTCCCTCCCTCCCTTTTCCTCCCTTCCTACCTGTCTCCTTCTGGCCCCATACCCACTCTAAAGACCTTTCCTTCTTCTCTGGTATTTTGAAGTTCATGACATGGCTCTGTGTGCTGGATACTCAGTAAGCTTTTTCAATATGTACACTTATTCCTTCAGTTTTGGGGAAATTTTCTTGTACTATAACCTAAATAATTTTCTTCCCTCCATATTCTCTGGTCTGGTTCTGCAACTTCTATTATTCCCAAACTCCTGGAATAATCTTTTTTTCTGGTCATCCATATTTTCCATCTCTTAATTTCTGTATACTATTATACTTCCTTAAAAATTTTCTCACTTTTAATTTTCAACCTCTTACTGTCTATTCCATATATAACGTTTTTAATTCTGAAGAACTCTATCTTGTTCTCTGTTTTTAGTGTTTATTTCATAGATGCAATATTTTATATTATCATTTTGATGCTATTAATGATAGTTTTAAAAATGTTTTCTTCTTTTCCCTCTGTTGTCCCTCTTTTTACCAATTCCCACCCCCACTTTTGTTTAACTTTTAAATTGAGGTATAAGTTACATACCGGAAAGTATACAGATTTCAATTATGCAGATTGATGAATTTTACATATTATTGCACCCATATAATCACACTGTAGCAGGATTTAGAATATTTCTAATACCCCAAATGCTCCTCATACCTCTTCCCAGGCAATACAACCCCAATAGTTCATTGTTACTATGAGTTCTATTAACAATAATTAGTTTTGTCTGTTCTTGGACTTCATATCAGAGGAATCATACAATATGTACTCTTTGTGTCTGGTTAATTTTGCTCAATAATATTGTGTCTGTGAGATTCATCTATATAATTAAATATAGCACTTGTTCATTCTTTTTCATAGCTGTACAGTATTTTATTGCTTAAATAAACACAATTTATCAATTCATTTCCTGTTGAAGGACATTTGAGTTATCTCTAGTTTGGGTCTATTATAAATGAAGGTATTATGAACATTCTTGTGCATGTTTTTTGGTGAATGTAATCTCTCATTTCTATGGGGTACTACCAAGAAGTGAAATGGATGAGTCATAAGATAAATGAAGATTAAGCTTTATTATATATTGCCATGGTGTTCTAAAGTTGTTGTACTAATTTATACTCCTAACAGCAATGAATGAAATTTCCAGTTGCTCCACATGCTCATCAACAGTTGGTCTTGCCAATTTTTAATTTTAGTCATTTTAGTTTATAGCAATATCTCATTGCAGCTTTAATTTGAATTTCCTTGCTATGATTATTTACTGTTTGGATATTCTTTTTCGTGTGTAAATTCCTGTTCAAGATTTTGCCTGTTTAAAATATTGGTTTTGTATTTGTTATCCCTTCTGAGTTAAAAATTACCTCAAGATATAATGATTTAATACAGCAATAAGCAATTTTCTCACAGTTTCTGTAGGGCAGGCATTCTGGAGAAGCTCACCTGAGTGGTTCTGCTTGGGGTCTCTATGAAATTGCAGTCAAGGTATTTGCAGGGGCTGCAGTCATATGTAGGCTCAACTAAGGCTGGAGGATCCCTTTCCAAGGCAGCTTTCTCACATGGCTGGCAAATTGGTGCAGGCTGTTTGCAGGAGGTCACAATTCCTTGCCTCAAATTTTCCATAGGATGGCTTGAGTGCCTTCACAACATTATGTCTGTTCTTCTCCAGAGAAAGTTACGCAACAGAGAGCAGGACAGAACATGCAATGTCTTTCTTTTACGAACAAGCTTTGGAAGTTGTACGTCATCATTTCTGTAATACACTATTGCTCACACAGTCAACCTAATTCAATGTGGGAAGGAACTAAGCAAGGGTGGAAATACTAGGAAGTAAGCATCACTGGGGGCCATTTTGGAATCTGGACACCACAGGTTGTCTGTTGTTTTCCATGTATATTCTGGTTTCAAGTGTATTTATTGCAATATCTTTTCCTTGTTTGTGACCAGACTTTTCATTCTCATAATTGTGCCTTTTGGCAAAGAGAAGTTATTAACTTTATTAAGAAAATTCCATTTTAAATGTACAATTCAAAGGGTGTTAGTATATTCAGAGTTGTGTAACCAACACCACAATCAATTTCAGAATATTTCCATCACCTCAAAAAGAAACTCATACTTATTAGAAATCACTCTCCATTCCTCCTGCAAACTCCTAGCCCTAAGAAACCATTAATCTACTTTCTCAATATAGAGATTTGCCTGTTCTGGATATTTCATGTACATGAAGTCATACAATATATGGCCTTTGTGACTGGCTTTTTTCATGGTTCACTCATGTTGTAGTATATATCAGTACTTCATTTCTTTTTATTGAGAAATAATATTTCATAGTATGTGGCTGTTTGGGTTGGTTCTGCTTTTTTGGCTATCATGAGTAATGTTGCTATGCACATTCATGTAAAATTTTGTGTGTGAACATATGTTCTCAATTCTTTTGGAGTGGAATTCTTAGAAGTGGAGTTGCTGGGTCAAATGGTAACTCTACATTTAACTTTTTGAGGAACTGTCAAACCGTTTTTACCAAGGAAGCACTGCTTTCTACTCCCACCAGCAATATTTGAGGATTCTAATTTCTCCATATTCTCACTTGTTATTTTCGATGTTTAAAAAAAAATTGTTTTAGGCATCCTTGTGGGTGTGAAGTGGTATCTCATTGTGTTTTTTTCTGTAATTGATTATTTTATTTTTAATTGTGGTGAAATATACATAAAAATCATTGTAACCATTTTAAGTGGAGAATTCTTTGACATTGAGAACACTGAAAGGGAGCAGGTATAGCTCAGTGGTTTGAGGGCCTGCTTCCCCTGTATGAGGTTCTGGGTTCGATCCCTGGTACTCCTAATAACAAACAAATGAAAGAACCAACTTGGGGGAACCATGTAGGTCAGGGCTTGTGTGCTGGCTTCCTACATACTAGGTCTGGGTTCAATCCCCTGCCCTGGTACCTAAAAAAAGAAAAAAGGAAGAAAAGGAATATTGAAAATACTGTCCACTTTCATCACTATTTCTAGAATATTTTCATCATCTCAAACAGAAACTGATATACATTTAGTAAGAACTCCCCATTTCCCCTTTCCCCCACCCCTGGTTACCACTATTCTGCTTTCTACTTCTTTGAATTTGCTTATTCTAAGTGTTTCATGTAGGAGAAATCATACAATATTTATACTTTTGTGTATGGCTTATTTCATTCAACATGATGTCTTCAAGGTTTATCCATGTTGTAGCATATACCAGCACTTTTTACAGCTGAATACTATTTCATTGTATGGATGTACCAAATTTTGTTTATCTACTCATCTGTTGATAGACACTTGGGTTGGTTGCACATTTTGTCTATTGTGAATAATACTGCAATGAATATTGTTATATAGGTATCTGTCCAAGTCCCTGCTTTCAATTCTTTTTGTATATACCTAGGAATGGATTGCCAAATCATGTGTTAAAATTCTTTTTTTTCTTTCTTTTTTTTTTTTTTTTTGTGGTAGGCAAGGGAGTTAAGAGATTATTAAGAAACTAGAAAATGAGAAAAGTACACCGTCTGAAGCATGGACTGTGGGCAGGCTATAGAGTGAGATGTGCCTAAACTTTTTATTTGCATATTTAAAAATTTGTGCATTCTAATAATTAAAATCATTTGGGAAAAAATGGCACTCAGATTAAATTGCATTTAACAGTTTTTGCCTTTACTCTAGATTTCACTGTTGTCCCACTCAGCTTCTTCCTTCCCCATCATGCAAGTTCTTTTCCTTATCTGTGAGCCAGCCAGGCATATGGGAGAGGTAGTTGCAGTCTTCCCTGTCAGTGGTTCTTGATTCTTTGATGTGAAAAGGGGCAGCATAATTATTTAAACCTGATCCAACCTCTTTGTATCTTACAGAGTTAACAGCTAAAAGAAATAAAATAAGAAGGCAATGCTTATAGAATGTACAGTGAATAATGGCAATGCATGTCTCATTACCATTCACCTGTTTGCTTCGCTGGTTTGATCATTTCTTTGGAAGGCAGTGGGTCTTTTTCTCTTGTGTTTATGTCTTCTATTGAGTCTGTCATGCATGGTTGTACAGGAAGCTGAGCAAGGCACGCAAGCAAGAATTTTCCAGTCTGTGCAGTGGTTGCTGGTGAGTCCATGTATTAATTCTGTTTAACTTTCTGAGAAACCACCAAATTGTTTTTCAAAATGGTTGCACCATTTTACTTCATCATCAACAATGTATGAGGGTTTTGTTTTATTTTATTTTTAAAGATTTATTTTATTTATTTCTCCCCCCTCCCCCATTCCCCCCGTTGTCTGCTCTATGTGTCCATTCACTGAGTGTTCTTCTGTGTCTGCTTGTATTCTCCTTAGGCGGCTCTGGGAACCGATCCTGGGACCTTCTGGAGTGGGAGAGAGGAGATTGCTATCTTGTGCCACCTCAGCAACCTGTTCTGCTTTGTCTTCTTATTTTCTCTCCTTTGTGTCTCTTGTTTCATCATCTTGCTGCGCCAGCTCTCTGCATTGGCTGGCACTCTTGTGCGGGGTGGCTTTCCCGTGCTGGACAGCATTCTCATGCAGGGTGGTACTCCTGCGTGGGGCAGCACTCCTGTGTGGGCCTGCACTCCACGTGGGCCAGCTTGCCTTCACCAGCAGGCCCTGGACATCAAACCCTGGCATTCCTATATGGTAGACAGGAGCCAAATTGGTTAAGCCACATCCATTTCCCTGAATGAGGGTTATTTCCCTGCATCCTCCTCACACTTGTTATTTTCCTTTTTTTAAAAAAAATATACATTCTAGTGGGTGTGAAGTGGTATCTCATTGTAGCCTTAATTTGCATTTCTTTAATGGCTAATGAAGTTAACCATGTTTTCATATACTTATTGGCCATTTGAATATCTATCTTGAGGAAAAATCCTTGGTCCACTTTTTAACAGGTGTAGTAGTTTGTTATGGTTTATGAATTCCAGAAATAGATATTGGATTATATTTGTAAACTGGTCTGTACCTGGGCATAATTAAATTATGATCAGGCCTTTAATTGGGCCAAGTCAATAGGACATTGAGTCCCCATCCCCTTGGTGGGTGGGGATTCACAGATAAAACTACATGGCAGAGTGGAGGAGTTAGTTGAAGGTTTGATGTGGGAATGTTGATGCTGGTGTTTTGATCTGGAGCCTGGGAAGTAAGCACACAGAGGAGCACAGCAACTGAGCCTGGAGAGAATCAATCCCCAGGGAGAGACACAGCCGGTCACGTGAGGGTCTACAGCTGGCTTTGTGGAGAAAACAGAGGAGCTGGGACTAGAAAGAAATGAGCCCTGGGGAGAGAGGAACCCAGGAAGCCCGAATCTGGCAGATATTGGCAACCATATTGCTCCAACATGTGGCAATAGACTTTGGTAAAGGAAGTAACTTACACTTTATGGCCTAGTAACTGTAAGCTTCTACCCCAAATAAATACCCTTTATAAAAACCAACCAATTTCTGGTATTTTGCATCAGTACCTGCTTGGGTGACTAATACAATGGAGTTGTTTCTCTTTTTGTTGTTAAGTTGTAGGAGTTCTTTACATATTCTAGATATCAAATCTTTATCAGATATATGGATTTGAAATATTTTTACCCATTTTTTAGGCTGTCTTTTCACTTTCTTCATAATGTTCTTTCATGCACAAAAGTTTTTAATTTTAATGAAGGTTACTTTTTTTTTAAAGATTTATTTTTTATTTATTTCTCTCCCCTTCTCCCCCCACCCTTGTTGTCTGTTTTCTGTGTCCATTCACTGTGTGTTCTTCTGTGACCACTTCTATCCTTATCAGCAGCACTGGGAATCTGTGTCTCTTTTTGTTGCGTCATCTTCCTGTGTCATTTCTCTGTGTGTGCGGCACTGTTCTTGGGCAGGCTGCACTTTCTTTCACACTTGGCAGCTCTCCTCACGGGGTGTACTCCTTGCGCATAGGGCTCCCCTATGGAGGGGACACCCCTGTGTGGCAGGGCACTCCTTGTGCGCATCAGCACTGCACATGGGCCAGCTCCACACGGGTCAAGGAGGCCCAAGATTTGAACCATGGACCTCTCATACGGTAGGCGGACACCCTATCCATTGGGCCAAGTCCACTTCCCTAATGAAGTTTACTTAAATTTTTTTTTTTTTTGCTGCTTATGCCTTTTGTGTAAAATCAAAAATTCCATTGCCTACTACCATGTCTTGAAGACATTTCCCTATATTTTCTTGTAAGAGTTTTAAAGTATTAATTTTAATATTTGGTCTTTGACCCATTTTGAATTAATTTTTGTATATGGTAATAGGCAGGGGGCTACATTCATTCTTTTTCACATGGATTTCCAATTGTCCTAGCACTATTTGCTGAAGGGACTATTCTTTCCCCCATTGAATAGACTTGGCGCACTTGTCAAAAATCAACTGGCCATAGAGAAGTGGCTGTGGCTCAATTAGTTGGGCTCCCATCTACCATATGGGAGGCCCTGAGTTCATGTCCCAGAACCTCCTTGTGAAGGCAAGTGGGCCCATGCACCATGGAGAGCTGGTGCAGCAAGATGACACAGCAAAGAGAGGCAAGCAGATACAGAAAAAAAAATATGCAGCGAATGGACACAGAGAGCAGACAACTTGGGGGGGGGGGGAGGTGCGTAGGAAAAGGGAGAGAAATAAAAAAGAAATCTTTAAAAAAAAGATGTATTAGTTTTATTTTGTAATATTTAAGTTATAGAATATCAAGTTTAAGAGTGAATATTGCCAAGGGACTTGTACCCTATTCTGGAGCGATTTAGTTTATTTGCATTTGTACACATGACAGTTGAGTATTGTTAAGTGAAAAATGCCTGCTTTTGTTTTTATTTAGAGATTAAGCATGGTTTAAAATGATGTGTATGGCTGTCAAGTTGACAAGGGGTGGACTGTGATGGTTAGGCTCACGTGTCAACTTGGCTAGGTAATGCTGCACAATTGTTTGGTCAAGCAAGCAGTGGCCTAATTATTACTCATGATATTCTGTGGACTTAAATCATTAGTAAGTTGATTGCATCTATAGCTGATTAAATCTGCAATCAACTGTGGAGTTTGCCTTGCACAATAAGAGATGTCTCATCCAATCAACTGAATGCCTTAAAAGGAGATATGATTATTTCAGCAGCTAGATGAGAGAATTCCAATCTCTACTTCAGCCAGCCAGCTTTTTCCAGAGAATTCATCAAAAACCCTCATCAGTATTCCCAGCTTGCAGCCTGCCTTATGGAATTTGGACTTGTTAATTCCCATAGTCATGTGAGACAATTTTATAAAATCTTATAATATTTAAAGATATTTCCTATTAGTTTTGTTTCTCTAGAGAACTCCAATACATATTTATATTTTCTTATGTCTTTGAGGTACTATATACTGTCCTTTTAATTCAGCTTGAAAAAATCCCTTCATTCTTTCTTGTGCGGTAGTTCTTCTAGTAATGGACTCTTTTACCTTTTGTTTATCTGTAAATATCTTAATTTCTACTTTATTTTTGAAAGATAATTTTGTGGGATATAGAATTTTTGGTTGACATTTTTTAAGGACCTTAAACATGCCACTGTTTTCTGGCCTCTATGGTTTATTTTTTTTTTAAAGATTTATTTTTCATTTATTTTTCTCCCCTTCCCCGCCCCACCACCCCCAGTTGTCTACTCTCTAGGTCCATTCGCTGTGTGTTCTTCTGTGTTTGCTTTTGTGCTTGTCAGCCACACTGGAAACCCATGTTTCTTTTCGTTGTTGCATCTTGCTGTGTCAGCTCTCCATGTGTATGGCACCACTCCTGGGTAGGCTGCACTTTTTTTCATGCTGTGCAGCTCTCCTTACAGGGTGCACTCATTGCACATGGGGCTCCCCTACATGGGGGACACCCCTGTGTGGCATGGCACTCCTTGTGTGCATCAGCACTACACATTGGCCACACGGGAGGTCCGTGGTTCAAGCCCCGGGCCTCCTTGACCCGTGTGGAGCTGGCCCATGCGCAGTGCTGATGCGCGCAAGGAGTGCCACCCCACGCAGGGGTGTCCCCCGCGTAGGGGAGCCCCACGCGCAAGGAGTGCGCCCGTAAGGAGAGCCGCCCAGTGCGAAAGAAAGTGCAGCCTGCCCAGGAATGGCGCCGCCCACACTTCTCGTCAGCGGACAAAGAAACAAGACGCAGCAAATAGACACAGAGAACAGACAACCGGGGAAGGGGGGGGGGGGATTAAATAAATAAATAAATCTTTAAAAAAAAGATTAGTATTAAAAAAAAAAAGGGTATGTATTAGTCAGCCAAAGAGGTGCTGATGCAAAATACCAGAAATTGGTTGGTTTTTATAAAGAGTATTTATCTGTGGTAGGAGCTTACAGATACCAGGCCAGAAGGCATAAGTTACTTCCCTCACCAAACCCTATTTGGAGCAAGATGGCTGCTGACATCTGCGAGAGTTTAGGCTTCCTGGGTTCCTATGTTCCTGGGCCTTGTTTTTTTCTCTGGGTTCAAGGTTCCTTCCTTCCTGGGGCTGGCTTCTCTTTCCTCTGTGTGCTGACTTCCCGGGGCTCCAGTTTAAGACTTCAGCATCAAATTTCAACATCAGAAACCCTTGCATCAAAAGGTCCAACTCTGTCCTTTACTATGCCTTTTATCTGTGAGTCCCCACCCACCAAGGGATGAGGACTCAATGCCTTAATGACGTGGCCCAATCGAAGCCCTAATCATAACTCAATCATGCCCAGTAATAGACCAGATTACAAACATAACCAGTATCTATTTTTGGAATTCATAACTATAACAAACTGCTACAGGATATCTTCTGAGGTGATGGAAATGTTGGTTTGGCGTTACAGGGGCATATACATTTTTCAAAACTGATCAAACTGTACACAAGATTTTTTTATTGTATCACCATGTAAATTATAATTCAATAAATGACATGTGGAGAAAAAAGTGCTTGCAAACACTTAAGCTAAAATCTTCTCTAGAGGGATGTTTAAGATGCCAGTGGGGACCCAATGTGGTTCAGTGATTGAGCAGTTTTCCCACATACAAGATCCTGGGTTAAATGCCCAGCACCTAAAAAAAAAAAAAAAGCAGTGTGTTTGCTTTATAACTTTTTCATTTGAATAGCACATAAAAACCAATGCAGAGAATTATCAGAATATATAGTATGATTCTCTTTATATTGCCTAATTAGTGGTAATCTTTGTTGGGGATAGATGAGAAGAAATACAGTATTTATCTTATGAATCTTATAACTTTTTAGCTTTAATAAAAATACTATATTGGGGAGTGGATGTAGCTCAGGGGTTGAGCACCTGCCTGCCACGTAGAAGGTCCCGGGTCCAAACCCCCACAACTCCTTGGTTAAAAAAAAAAAAATGCACGTGGATCAAGAAGTGAAATTAAAAGTTTTTTTAAAAAATTTACTGAGAATATAAGTCAATTTAAACAAAGTAATCAGGGAGATAATTCTTTATAGTTTTCAGAAATCAAATTTTTAAAATTTGGGTTGCCTACATTTTAAAGGATGTTTTAAACAAATTATATTGAAATTAAAAAGGACAAGCATGAAGCAAAATAAAGGATTAGGGAATTGGTTCCAAGCCTGAAAAACAGCTCAGTGAGGCACCGCGTTCCAAGGTCTCTATTTCCACTTTGCCTCCTCTTTTTTCCCTTCTCTTCCCCAAGTGGCTTCTTGCTGGAGCTCTTACTTCCAGTTAGTAAAGTGAACGAAGCTCCTGCTTCCAAGTAATCAAAAGAAAGGAGGTGCAAGATGAGGGTGCAGGATGAGGTTGGAGGGGCCGTGGGGAGCTAGATCATGGTTTTGCAGACCACGAGTTTATATCTAAGAGCAATGAAGAATTTCAAAGCAAAGCAGTGATGTGGTCTTTTTTTAAAGATTTTTATTATTTATTTATTTCTGCCCTCCCACCCCCCCGTTGTCTGTTCTTTGTGTCCATTTGCTGTATGTTCTTGGTTTTGTTTTGTTTTTTTTTTGGGTCCCCTTCTGTTGTCAGCTGCACGGGAATCTGTGCTTCTTTTTTTGTTGCATCATCTTGCTCCATCAACTCTCCGTGTGTGCAGCACCATTCCTGGGCAGGCTGCACTTTCTTTCGTGCTGGGCGGCTCTCCTTACGGGGCGCACTCCTTGCACGTGGGGTACCCCTACGCGTGGGGAACCCCTGCACGCATCAGCACTGCGCATGGGCCAGCTCCACACGGGTCAAGGAGGCCTGGGGTTTGAACCGCGGACCTCCCATGTGGTAGACGGACGCCCTAACCACTGGGCCAAGTCCGCTTCCTAGTGATGTGGTCTTAAGACATTCACTTTCACTGCTAAGTGTAGGATGGATTAGAGGGAACACGGAGACTAGGAAGCTCATGGTTGGTAAGTATTGCTATCATTCAGGTTCTTGGTTGTAAAGAATGAAAAAACACCAAACACAATGTTAGCTGATTTAAGCAGAAATGGAATTTAGTAGAATGTTGGGGATTTCACAGACTGCAGGAAATGGGGAGAACGAAGCTTGTAAGTTTAACAGCCAAAGTCACACCACAAAATTGGTTCAGTATGGTCACTACTGCTGCCAAATCTTGGACACAATTTGCCCCACCACTGCTACTTGCACCAGGCAAGAGACTGGCCACTAAAGCTGTAATCATTATCCCCCGCCCCTGCCACACACACGATGTTGCTGCCACCTCTAAGGCACTCTTACCGTCCTCACCCCACCCATTCAAACGTATCTTCGTGGGTCACTGGTTACTGCTTTTTAAGTTTGTATGTATCTGATTGACCAAGACTAGGTCACATGCATATGCTCTGGATACAAAGGACGCTGGGCAAACAAGAATCAGACTTTTTCAGCATCTATAGTGAGAGGCAGGATCTTCCACGCAGGAATATCCATTCAATGTGGAATTTCCCAAAGACAAGTCTGGATGCTGGACAGCTGAAAAAAATTGATAAAGCACTATGCTAGCACAGGGAATTCACTCTGGTAGAATGAATTACTGACTCTTCCGTGTCCATGTCTTTTGCCATGTACCTTTGGAATCTCCTTCACTAAGAGTGTATTTCCTCACCCCTTGACTCTTGCTTTAGCCATGACTTGCTTTTTTTGCCTGGGGGTAGTACAGGTAACAGTCTGCGGCTTGAAATGCATTTGGGTAGCTGGACTTTAGTCTTGCATTCAGGCCATCACCAGAACCTGTACTGACTTGGCCCATGGCCCAAGATTGAACTTTGTCACCAGTTTAGAAATCAACCAACTCCTAGATGTCCTGGAGATAAAAAAAAGCCTGGTCAAGATCAGCAGAGCCACTCCAACTGATCCTGTCTCATGAACTAAATATTATATGCCTGTGAAGTTTTACGGCTTTTATGCAGCAATAGCTGACCAGATACACCAGAGTATTTCAGGAGCTCCACAATAGTGATAAAAATGGCTGGCAAGATCTATTAAAAAGGGAAGCGGACTTGGCCCAGTGGTTAGGGCATCCGTCTACCATATGGGAGGTCCGCAGTTCAAACCCAGGGCCTCCTTGACCCGTGGAGCTGGCCCATGGGCAGGGCTGATGTGCGCAAGGAATGCTGTGCCACGCAAAGGTGTCCCCCCGCATAGGGGAGCCCCACGTGCAAGGAGTGCGCCCCGTAAGGAGAGGCACCCAACGCGAAAGAAAGTGCAGCCTGCCCAGGAATGGTGCCGCACACACGGAGAACTGACACAAGATGATGCAACAAAAGGAAACACAGATTCCCGTGCCGCTGACAACAACAGGAACGGACAAAGAATATGCAGCAAATAGACACAGAGAACAGACAACTGGGGCGGGGGAGAGAAATAATCTTAAAAAAAAAAAAAAAGATCTATTAAAAAGCTTTAGGTATGGAAATCAAGAGTGCACATGGTTAAGTCTAAGGGGCCTCCCCTGTCTCAGGTTTCTGTTGACCAGACCATTTACCTTGCATATGTAGGGATAGTCTTCAAAATTCTTGCTTATATGCTGCTTTACGGCTTACAAAGCACTTCTGCAAACATTATAAACACAGGGTTCTGCTGTCATCACCTCCTAAGTCTTACCCAGGGTGCCTCCTGTGGGCTCGCAGATGATCTCCATTAATTACTTCAACAGATCTTGCTATATTAGAATGAAATCACCTTTGTTATGTGGCCAGTAGAGCCCATCCTTGTATTCATTACACGTTGCTAGTCACTCAAGAGTTGAGCCTTCATGTAAATCAGCCCCAAATCCCCAATGGTTTGCCCAGAGTAAAAGTCAAATTTCCCTATTAGGTTCGGGTCCACTGATACTCAACCCCTTTTCCTATTCCTCCTTCATTCACACTGGCCTTCCTACCACTCCCGTTTTAAAAATTTCTTTCTCTAAATAGAATCCAATATGGCTCACGCTTCCACGTTTCCATCTCTACTTGAATGTCCTATTTTCTGTGGTTTTCCCTGACCATCTTATTTAGAATACTTTTCTTCTTCAAGGAACTTGACAACATTTGATATGTATTTTGTCTGTGTATTGTTATTTATCCCAACAATAGGTAAGCTCCTTGAGGAAAAGGATTTTTGTTTTGTAATATCCACTGCTGTAACCCCAGACCTGTAACAGTTGTAATACGGCTCAAACATTTAATGCATAAAAGGGGTATTTGAATTACTTCCAATTTCAGAATATGGGTCATTTGCAAAATTGAAAAACTAACAAAGATTACATAAAGGATTACAAGCTCAAAGCCATACACTATACTCAATTATCTTACTTCTAACCACTTCGTCTCTTCAACATAATCAAATTTCTGGGACAAACTGGCCAACTTGGACTGTGTGGTCAACTGTAAGGAAAGGTGAGATTAGAGAGTGGAGACATTGATTAGTGTTGTTTCCGAACTATCAACTGGTGGGCAGTAAAAAATACCACAAATTATAGTACTGATGGGGAAATTACTTGGATCATGACCACTACATTTTTAAGTCACTTCTACTATTGAGTCTATGGCAAAGTTCATATTCAGTGCATACCACTAAATTTTGGGTGAAAAGATAGCTATCATGGCCTTTAAAATTCTCATACTTTCATGTACACATACACCAGTACCACAAATGTCTTATCAGAATCATCCCAAGAGGTCTAAAAGTGTAGTCAAGTGGTTCAATAGTATGGAGACACTGGTGAAGAGAGCTTATTTAACGAGCGTCGAACGCAGGCTTTGACCCCATTTGGCAATTTATGTTGGCAAGTAACCCTAAGCTCGATCTACAGAAAATAATCCACTTCTCTGATTTTGTGGAAATGAAACAGTATCTTTGTTGTTTTTAATAACAGCTGGGAAAAGATCTTGTATATAGTCATTAATGCTTGAGATAGAACCAGTCATGGGAGGCACACATGGAGATGAAAATCAAGTCTAAAAAAAGTATGCAGCTTAAATAGAAGCTGACAGTTATTTTAATTCCAACCAACCTTTCTGGAATGTGCCAACCAGACATGGTCCCTTCCAAAGATGTTCTAGAATGGGTCACGGGGCTGGGAAATCTTTTCCTTGCCTTCCTCACCCTCAACCCAACAGAGATGGGTCTTCTGCTAGGGGAGCAGCGACAAGGCACTAAATTCTCCCACCCCCGTTGGCCTGGTGTTGGTCTAGCCATTTTAGCAAGAGTTATAGTTCTCCAATATGCACTATCACTATAAAACTAGGCTATCTAAACCATTACTCTGTCCTTTCGTAACCCACCCCCTTTTGGACCACGTTCTAAAACTCTACTGGTACAAAGCCCTAAATTGTCTCTTATTCCAAAACTGGTTGAGAATGGATTTGAAAAAATGTTAGTTCCAGGTGCTTGTTGGAAACACAGCAGAATTCGATGCCTACTTTGGACTATCCATGTGCCAGCTGGACCCTGAGCCTCAGCAGTCTTGCAACTCCTACCCTCCGGTCCACTGGACTTACCCCAGACCAGCTGACAGCGAGGTGAAGATGGTCAACCACACCAGGGAACGGAGCGTGCCTACAACCGCAAGCAGAATTGCATCCATTGTCCATGTGGAATCTAAGCCCCCTCTCGATACAGTGGAGTGGACACCACCACCCCAGGGTCCACAGGATAGAGGAATAAAATATGGATTAGAATGGACTTCTGATATTCTATGTAACTACTGTGACTAGTAATGTTAGAAATTATAGCACTGATGTGGATAAAGTGGCCATGGTAGTCGCTGGGGGCAAGGAGAGGGAAGAGATGTGTGACGTGGAAGTGTTTTCGGGACTTGGGAGTTGTCCTGAATGTTGCAGTCATTATATATATCCTGCCATAACCCACTGGGCGGACTGGGGGAAAAGTACAATGTCGACTGTTATTCATGTGGTATGGCAGTGCTTGGGGGGGTGTTTGCCAAGTGCAATGTGTGCGCTGCGGAGGTGGTAGGGGTTCTTGATGTGGGAGGTATAGGAGAACCTCGTATTTTTTTGAACTTAAAAAACTGGATAAAAAAGTCTGAGGCAGATGTTAGAAATACCTTGCCCAGTAGTTTTACAAATGAAGATCTGCAAATACTGCCCATACTCCACTACTAAACTGCAGTGGCTTGAAGTCAAGTTCTCAACCCACTCCTGAGTGTGAATCCACTGTAAACAAGCTTTTGTAGTGTGGCATGTTAAATAGGATGGATCTTAATCCTATTACCTGAAGGCATTAGAGAAGCCACAAGCTGAAGTCAACAGGACCTACAAGAAAGACTCCACCACCTCATGCATTGCCATGCAATGGTAAAGCCAAGGAACCCTAAAAATCGCTGGCTAGCCAAAAAACCTAGGGGAAGCCTTCTAGCCTCTGAAGTCTTGAGTCAAAGAGTTCCTGTTAAGCCAACCCACTGTATTGTATTCTAACAGCTAACAAGCTGTAAGACCAACTTATTGGTTATCTGATTACTTGGATTAGAGGCAGTATAGCACCATGATTAAGAGTACTGACTCTTGACTATACAACCTAGCTTTAAAATCCTTGTGTTGCCATTTCATAGTTCATGGCTGTTACATCACTGGATTGTTGAACATTAAGATATACGTAAAGTGCTTATTACAAGTACGTGGGGCATACTAAGTGCTATTAAAATACCATAAGGGAAGTGGATGTGGCTTAAGTGTAAGGCCTCTGCCTACCACATGAGAGGACCCAGGTTCAATCCCCGGGGCTTACTAGTGAAAGAGTCAAGTGCCCGCACAAGTTAGTCATGCAGCAAGATGCTGCAACAAAGAGACAGGAAGGGGAGTCAGGGTGAAGGGCAGCAGAGAAGAGGAATTCAGGTTGCACAACCGACTGGGAACCCCTCTCCCACACCAGAGGTCCCCAGGATGAATCCTGGTGGATCTTAGAGGAGAAAGATGAGAAGAGAAATACATATAGAAGATCACACACAGCTAATGGACAAGGCAAAAACAGGACTGGGGAGGGGGTAAAAAAAAAAAAAATCTTCAAGGCTAGCACCATAAAATCTAACAGGTTAATAACTGGAGCAATTTCCCTAAAACTGGCTGTGAAAATACCCTGATTTGAAAAGGACCCTGAGAATATGCATTCAAGTGTCCTCACAGAAATCTATGTGGAAGCTAGAGTAATTATTTAATATAACCCCATCCCCAGGTCATTATATATCTTGTCAGAGCTTACAGAACTGTGTGGGAGTTTACAATGTAAATGATACTCCACAGTGGCAATGCTCCAATGTGTCCAATTCTAACAAATATATCACTAACGAAGGACGTTAATGTACAAAGTACAGGAAATGTAGGGAAGTGTAGGAGGGGGAAGGAGTGGGGCATATGGGAATCCCTCTAAATTTTTAATCTAACACATCATCTAAGTGTGTGTGTGTGTGTGTGTGTGTGTGTGTGTGTATATATATATATATAAAAACCCCACCAACAAAACTATCACCCATCCCCAAATGGAGATGGGAACTTCAATACCTAATTATCCATCCATTCAATGTTATTTTCCAAGATATACAATTTACCTATTTCTTTAAAAAACAACAATAAAAGAACACCTCAGTCCAATGAAGACTGTATTAGGGACTAGAATATGAAAGGACAAAATTTTAATGAGATGGAATTAAATGCAAAGCAAGCTTAAAAACAAAACAAGGCAAAATTTGGTAAACCGAGAGTTGCATCAGCAATTTTTCTCTTTTCATTTGAGTTTATTTAACACAGTTCTCAAAACATTTGAGTGAATGAAATTGGGCCTCCTCTGGTAAGCAAAGGACCTAAAAATAATATTTAAAAAATGAACAGGCAAATTCTTCAGTTCATCCATGACACAGGTGTAGTGTTCCCTTCTTTTATCCTGTACTTTGAAGCACCCAGATTTTTTTTTTTCAGATAGTCTAATAGCTAGAAGAACAAGAGTACATTTGTGGTGGAATGTATTACTTGTTGATAATTATAGTTTGTGAGATAATTATTCTCTTGTAACAGTTTTAGGTAATAGTCTTTCGTAGGCATTCACTGTGTAACTCCTTTCCTTACTCCTTGCTATATATAATACAGAATACACAAAGGCCGACAAATCCACATTTAGATAAGCATTAAGTATTTGTTGTATTGAAATCTTTAGTTCTAAGCAGTACAGAGTTACAGAGCATAATTTTAACACTTAGTTGCAGGTATATTAAGTATGGTATTTTTCATGGAGTAGAGGAAAATGGGCATTTTTGTCTTTAAATTTACTATTGACAACTTATTCTGAACAGTTCTGCTAAACATGGATGTTAGAAAGAAAAGTAGAAATCAAAGTGTTTATTGTTGCTTTTTGCCATTTGGTAGCACTTTACACACAGGCTTCGATCTTCAGAATACCCTGGATTCAGTAGAAAAACCTTTTAAATGAAGTTTGTACAATAGAAACTTCTCAGCAGTCAAAATTTAGACTGTAAAAAAATACATGCAAAACATACTTTTCTGAAAACACAACTTTGAACAAAGCACCAAACTACACAAATGCAGAATGAAAACAGCATTTCAACTCCACCAAAAGTAGTCATCATAAAAGGTGTAAAGTCACCTAACTTCACTAGGCACTGTTCACTTTTTAAACAGGAGACAATAAAAAATATTGTCCACAAACAATATCCCAACTTTAGGGTCGGTTTCAGAAAGTCTTCAACTTCATGCTTTAATAGCGGCCTAGGAAGAAAGAATAAATAAGCTTTAATAAGATGGAATTGTCTAGTATACTATGATGCTGGTAATTTTTATGTTCCAGATACCCTTTGTATAAAAAGAGGAAGGTCACCAGGATTATACTAGGAATAAGACAACCAACGTTAAACAGAAACTGTTGGAAAGTGTGTCAAGAGAGCTACAGCTGTTTAAGTTGTCCAAAAATTGCAAGCACTCCTTAAAAAAATAAAAGCCAACAATGACAGAATATACTATATATTTACTATTTCAATTAACAAGTGGTAGAGTAGGGTTTCAAGGGTTCCTTCCACGCACTCTCTTGACCCCTTACACAGAAACATTTGAAGGATGTGGGTGGAGATTACTTCAATTAGCCCATTAACTGCAGAAATAATTATTCTGCTGTGGTTGGGTAAAGTTGGGGCAAGCTAGTTTACAATACACTGACAAAATCCAATCAAGATAAACACTTACGAGGTGAGTACGATCGAGATCTGGAACGTGATCTGTATCCACCACGGCTGTAGTACGGAGAGGGTGACCGCCTTCTATAAACAAATGTCAAGAATGTCCAGTTTCCAAGACCACAATTAGACTAAATGGTACAAAAAGATTATATGCTACCTCTAATCTTTAAATCAGGGGGTTCTTAACAAGGAGTCTGTGGGCTTGAGTGGAAATTCTAAAAAAAAAAAAACCCATCCGTGTGCAGGTGTGATACATATATTACATAATTACAATGTGGACTTAGTATCAATTAATTACATTCTTTAATTATCAGGTCAAATACTCTTTGCTCTTTTTGATCCATCAATAATCTGCCGACCGTCTACATTTTGTGAAGAATCTCATAAAGATGCTTATAAAATGCAAACCAAAGAATTAAAGAATATGAAAGCATGGCAACCAAGTAGAAAATAAAAACTGACTAAAAAAATACCAGAGCTCTTATCAAAGCTTATATTACACCCTACACTGTATCTCATTAAGATAGAAAAATCCCTAATACAGGCCCAATTACTTTGCAAACATACAAATATAAGCCTCGTACAATTGTTATTCGGCTTCAGAATGGGACAAGACATTTTAATGAAATTCATGCAACCCAATTTGTGTGATGTCCCTTATGAATAACTTAATAGAATAGTATGTGAACATCTTGTATCAGCCTTTACACCACTATTCAGATTTTAAATCCTCTCCAGGCATACCTGTATATCTGATCCCTGTCTTGAGCAGCTCTCCATCCTCCACCTCCTCCACCTCCTCCTCTGTGAGGGCAGAAAAGCAACATATGTTCAGATTTGTGTAGTCTTGAAAGAATTATACAATTCCTGTAATTAAAACTCCTACACTGTCAATAAAAATCAGTTTAAGTGAACAAAATTAAGGGCTATGCCACCCCTTTTAGAAAATGGCACAGAGCTCTTTAGTGGCTAAAATGTGCATAATTTAGAACACAAAACAACTCTAAAATGATTTACACCCCATTGTTAAAAATGTGTTACTTCATTTCATTAAGTATCCAAACTTATCCAAGTTCCTCTAACTATAATGTGGAATATCCAAGAGAAAACCCAAATACCCATAACTAAGTTAAATAAAGACATTAAATGTGGTTTAAAGGGCAGTGTTGGCTTTCTCAGCAAAGTATAAATAATGCTTTTAATTAAAGGTTAAAATTTAGGAATGACAGTGCTGCCTCACATTAAATTTTAACTCAGATTTTTAGAGTTGAAACTTCCTTCAAAGTTTGACTTCAGTCTCAGATTATTTTACCTGTATGATCTGCTGTAGTAGTCCCGATCATCATAGCCTCTATCATATCCTCTGTCATAGTAATCCCGACGGCGTGAGCTGCCACTACAAAGAATATGTCTTTTTAAAATATCAAGCTGTCTTTATCTTCCTGAATGTGACTTTTACTATTGTTTCAGGTATTTATCCTTATCAGCAATAATGAAAATCAGGTATCATGGCTCTCTTAGTTCTTGGAATACCATACAATCCACAATCAAGCTCTATGGACATGTAAAGGACAGCTATTTCAAAGATACCCTCATTTTAGTTTCTTCTCCAAGGAAAACAAGAGGTACCATCTAACAAACTCACTAATCAGTACTTTATAGGCAGGATTTTCCTGACAGATGTTAACTAGCAAATAATTCTCAGAATTTTCACAGGTATTAAATAGTACTTTCGTTGTGTAACAGTATACATGCAGTAATAGTTTTGGTTAAGGAGGCACAAAGATCCTATTGATTTGCTTTCAACCGTATAAGTCAATTTGCGAATCCCTTTTTCCCTAGAGGAAGGGAAAAAAATAGTTGGAAAATGTTCTGGGAGTGGGAAAATGTTCAGCAATAGTATTGATGAAAACATGGGAACTGCACTACATTAATTACAATTCTCTGCTCTATAAGATCACACTTAAACTAAAAAATGCACTCCAAAAGGTTAAGTATCTAATATGGGAAAGGTGTCAATTCAGAATTTGTAATACAAAACAGAATGCTTCCACTGAATATATATCTCTGATCAGCTAAAAAAGAATAAATGACAAACTGGCAACATTAGATGAAGCACTGAGGACTTTTCCCAGGACATGTGATCTTTGGGGAAAAGTTGAAAAGTAAAAATCAAATTTGTATTTTCACTTACTAGGTAGGTCTCCCCATGTAAATTCCTGGTGTTGGGGTATGCGGTCTTTTAGTTATAGAGAAATCAACTCTGATCCTACGACCATCAAGCTCCATTCCATTGGCACGCTCTTTAGCCTTCAAGAGATAAACAAATTGTTACAGACATCCTGGATATAAAGCCATTATTTTAATGTTGGCTCAAAACATTCAAAGAGTTGTTCCCTCACTAATTTGTCTTTTGTAAAATAAAAGTCATAAGAACTAAGGGTTTTACCAAAAAGCCCACAAAGGCCAATCTTGAAATATTGTATCCAATTACAAACTTGAAAATGATTCTAGAAACACTAAAGCAGAAACTGATAAAATACAGCCTGCTGACCAACTCTGGCCAGCTGTCTATCTCTGTATGGTCCACTAAGAATTTAAATGGTTGGGGGTAGAGGAAAATAAAAACAGTATTTCAGACATGTGAAAATGAGAAGAAATTCAAATTTCAGTGTTCATAATAAAGTTTTATTGGAAACAGCCACACTTATTTATATATGGTCTATGCTATTTCATTACAATAGCAGACTCAAATAGGTGTGACTGGGACTGAATTGGGCTCACAATGCCTATAATGCATTATAATCTTACTCTTTGGAAAAATTTGTCAACTCTGCTATGGAGGTTTAAAAAAAACCAAAAACCTAGTATAAAGTAGAAGAATTGAGTTACATATAGCTCTCCTTCATCACAGCGCACAAATAACTGAAATCCCCTTCACCTAAATATAGGAATTTTAATCCCAATGTCATGCCATCTTTTTTAGAGTTCAGATGCTCAAACTAGCATGTCTCTCTGATATAGTTTCTGGCACTACAGATTCAGATAGGAAAGTGTTAACTGGTCCTGTAGCAAAGCTGAATTAGGAAATCAGGTGGCCTAATGGCCAGTGTGAACTGGGCAAATCCTTACGCCTTTATTTCTAAAATTAAGGTAAATGATATCTTAAAATGGTACTTCAGATCTCCTGAAATCACCCATTAGCAATTAGTTCAATTCAGCTTTAATTTTTCCTCTAGTAGATCAAGTTATTACTTTTGAAAATTGTAGTTTGACTTTGAAAAATCAGGTTAACTTTCATTAAACTATATAAAAATGATTTTACCTACTACTGAATTCCTAATCTTGACATTGACCTTAGTACAATCAGATGGCTTGTCATTGAAGTATTTTCCAAAGCTTTTTCTCTTCCTCAAACTTTGCTGTACCTGACTTAAGCTATCATCCTCATGCATTGAGAAATCCAAATTTCCTAAATGTGGTCCATATTCATGCCTAGGTACTAATGATGTAAAACTTTTTATGTTCTGCTACAAGTCAAATTAACATTCAAATCTGAAATTACCGATTTGCCAACATATACTCAGACTCAGTTCCTTTTTCCTCTCAACCCCTAACGGTATCACTTTTATCTTCCATTCTAGAAAAAAACTTTAATTATTATTACTAGATACCTTAAAGAATTATTAATATTCTTATTATTCAGACAAATACATATACATACACTTAAATAGTCATGTGTAAAGTGTTATGGAGGGCTGGACAGAGTTGAGCATAGCTGGTCACAAGTTAAGGATTAGTGAAGCAGAGTGACAAGTACAGTTGCCCCATGGCTTATTCATGTTATTCTACACGTACCTGAAAATTTCCACAATGAAAGGTTTAAAAAAAGTCTTAAGTACTACTGACTTCCAATATTTATTCCAGAAGAATAGATATTTCCCTTTAACTCAAGCTACAATTACATACCCTACATACACCATTAAAAAAACAGAATTTTCCTTATCCAAGAATGTGGTCATTAGTATTTGGAGTTACCAAAAGGGCTGGTGTTTCACAAACGTACAGGTAGACTTTTACTTACTTCCTTGGCATCATCTACATTTTCAAAATATACAAAGGCAAATCCTCTTGAACGTCTAGACTGCTGGTCATATACAATAGACACATCAGCAATGGGGCCATATTTAGAGAACACTTCTCTTAAATCTCTTTCTGTGGTGTACAAGCTCAACCCAAATACTCCAAGACAACAGTTGGGATCAGGATTTGCCTAGAAATAGATAAATGGATTTTAAATATGAAAACGTAACTTTATACCAATTAGTCAAAAAATATTGTAATAAGAACAGCATATTACGTATTGGACCAAACATTTTAAGAAATCACAAATTTGCTACAGCAAGCCATCACAGGCCAAGTTTAAGAATAGACAGAAGAGACTGCAAAAGGAATAACTGGGGAAAAACTGGCATCTTTTGTGAGGGCAATTTGGCTAAGAGATAATTTCTTTAGAATATAAAGGATTAACCACACATCTGCAATATGCATATGTAGGGATAACCCAGTATAGCACCGTACCAGCCAAAGAAACTGTGAACTTAAAATGATGAATTAAAACATACCATCCTACACAATGAAATGTTCTATACTGCCAAAGATGTAAGAGCCTATATAGTCTGATTCTATTTTTGTGGAAAGTGTTCATAAACACACATAAACCAAGTCTAAGGAAGTGCACCAATATTGAATTTAATTAGTTTGCAATTACAATAAAGAAATATATAAATCACATCTTGCTGATATTCCCATTGCCATAACTAATGTAAAGGTTCCATTTATTTCATACTTTCTAAGGAGAATTTGCACTCCACTCAAAAACTAACCACCTCTTTCCAACACAGCCACTTAGATCAGGACAATGAAATCACTATCAATGCACAATGGAGTTCCCCACCCCCACGGGCTGAGTCACACTAGTGTGTTAATATTTTGCTTAAATGCAACTGATAACTCTAATCCAGACCATTAGATATATTTTAAAGAGGATTTTTTTCTATGAGAGTGATTATGAAGACTGTTTTAAATTCCCATGCCCTTCCGTAATCTTAATGGAGTAATCAAATTAAATATTTAAGGCTTTCTTAAAGACTATCTCAACACCAAAAACCTCTAAAGACAACTCATACACTAATCTGCTAATGCTCCCCAATCAATAGGAAATTAAAACAACAACAACAACAAAAAAACCACATTCAAAAACCGCACACAAAAGACAAGTGTATTACATATTGTATTATAAAGTGATTTTAGGCAGTCCATTGCTTGGAAAACACAGCAAATATCTTACCCGATTTCCAACATGACGCCTGCGAGTAGACATGGGAGAATGACTGTGGCTATGCCGTCTGCGATAATCTCGACTGTAAGACCTGCTACGGGATCGTCTATGGGAGCGGGAGCGGGACCGTGACCTTGTGTAATGCCTTCGAGAACTTCTTCTGGATCTAGACCTGCAAAACAAAGGCTTCAAGGTTATAACAAAACTGGCAACAGAAAGGGCTTTCACTGTTATATCATTCTATTCTAGAGTAAAGCCCAGAAGAAGGAACATACTCTAGGAATATGTATACATGGTACCAATTAACTAGGATCAATAATTTTCTTCTCTAATTATCTACAGTTATTTTCAGTTCTCCTATCAAGAATTCCAAAGCCATAAGCTCTCCTCCAACATTTCTTGAAATTAAGAAAACATGGAGAATAAAATTAAAACACACGTTATCTTTGGAAAAATCCTAAAACATGCAGCACTTCCTGGCTTGATGTGTGCCCATCTTTGCTCCTCACAATACCAGTCAATTTTTCAGCTTCTTCCGTTTTGCTCACCATTCACTTAACAAGATACTAAAATCAACACCATAGTTTTCTCCAGGTTTTAAAAGAGAAGCGGTTCTTGACGTGAGTGACTGTGTAATTTGTCAGCTAAACCAAGATACAAGTTTGAGAAAAGGGGTATTAATTATGCCTGAACAGGAGGCATAAACTAGGACTGACTGGGCAAAAACCAGGATGTTATACCCTACTCTTGACAAGCAAAAAAAAAAAAGCAAAGCATTGTGGTATAATTTTTGTTTACAAATGTATGCAATATACTAGACTACACCTACTTCTGCTTATCATGAATTGCCATTACTGAAAGCTATTCTGCAGTATGCTTACCATACTAAGCACTTTATTTACACTCATAGTGAATCCTCACAACAACTCTGAAGAACAATACTATGACTAGCTGCTCTCCTTTTACAGAGAAGGAAACTAAGGTTGAAAAAGGTTAAAGTAATTTGTCCAAGCCAACAAAAATAGTTAAGATTTGAATCCTAACTCCAAAGCCCAGGCTCCTAACCACTCAGTCTTCTGTCTTCCAGAATTTACAATTAAAAGTTCATTTCTAGTACCAATATTACATAAGCCAACAAATGATCTAACCCTCTCTACCTTCCTGGTTTACAAAGCACACACCAATTTCAGAGCTAAGAGTAACACGAGAAAATCCCAAGACAGTCTTTCTTACCTAGATTCAGATCTGGACCTGGACTTTGATCTGGAACGCCTGGAATCTTCCTTGGAGCGAGACCTTGCGGGGGTATGCCTTGCAGATTTCCCAGATCCATGAGCACTTCCACTTCTGGAAGCAGAACGGGATTCCTACACGTAGATTTCAAAAGTTTAATTTATATACTTTCTGGGCAACTTTAAAAACAAATAAGCTGCTGTGAGGTGAGGGAAAGCAATCCCCCTCCAAGATAAGAAAACACAGTTAAGGGCAGGAACTGAGTACAGTATACCTGTTATAATAGTTTCATTGCTCCAACTGACATATAAAGTCAGTATGTCCCTTCTTCCACCTTTTCGGAGCAGGGATAAGAGTTATCTGACCCTATTCCCTTCAGAAAGGGGTGCCAAAGTCAACAGGTAAGGAAAACTGTCAAAGGACTGCCTTGGGAATGTTTACTCCAGAGACTAGGGTGAGAAAAAGAACCTTAGTAACTATACTTTATGCCTATTTTCAGTCATGTTACAATCAATAAACAGACCCTACAAAATTTATAAAACTTACTTGAAAAGAATGCTTTGATTTTCCCCTAAGATCTCAACTTTTCAAGTTAGATATTTATAGTTGAACGGGGAGATAAGGACCAGCTCAGTTTCAAGCCTAGAAAAAAGTAGAAACCTACTGGAAAAGACCAGCTGAAGGACGCTAGACCCTGTAGATCCTGTTTCACCTAACCATAGTGGAAGGGACCCTAAGATTCTCAAACAAAGCAACCAGATGAAAGTAGAAGGAAGGCACTGAAATAAACAAAGATAAGGAATAGAGAAGATGCTATAGAGCTATAGCTTCCCTCAACTAAATGAAAATGAGCCAAGGCAAATAAAGAAGGAGTAAGTAAACTTGGAAAAGTCACATAAAGGACACACTGAAACCAAGAGCAGATTAGATCAGGGATTTCTAATCTTAAGGTCCACAAAGGGAGGGAGTTTAGGACCTGTATGCAAATTCAAGAACCAAAGCCTGGGCAGGTAACTTTATACCCATAGCTTTCCCAAACAAAACTGGGAATATGCACAGTAAAGGGCACAAAAAGACCTCCAAACAAGAAAGTAAGGAATAGCTGGCTGAGGAGGACAACAAAGTTCATCAATGAGCCAAAGGCATATGGTTAATCCATCAGCAGAAAGGCACACATATACAGTAGTGTAATGGAACCAGAGCAAAGTTCTGCCAAGGGACCAAAACTGAAACAGTGGATGAAAAGGAAAGGGACAGAATTTACCCACAATTTAACAGTCGACTAAGGCATCCTATATCAAAGCAAGAAAGCCTTTATTTCAGGTCATCCAATTTAGGCAAGCTAAAAGACATACATACAAGGTCTCTAGTGAGTCTTTCCACCCAAGATACAACAGAAATAGCCAGACTCAAAAGGAAGCAACATCACAATAAGTCACGACAAGAGACATCCCATGAGGTAGCTCTTCAGAATATTGTCACTCATGAGGAAAAATTTACACACGACATACACAAATTAAAACAGGAAAGAGTAATAACTCAGCTGGTAAAGCATGTTTGAGACTCTTAAGCACCCAGCTACTCTACAAATTTTCAAGTAAGATCTCAACAGCAGCTTTTAAAACGTTAAGTAGAATGGTTGAAAAACATACCACCGCCCTGGGAACCCCAAGAAACAAATGCCTGAATTTCTCTAGCAAATATTCTGAGCACAGAACAAGCACAATTCACCTTCTTCTCTCCTTGGACAAAAAAACAAAAAACAAACAAACAAAAAAAACCCCTCAAAAATAGGGGTCTAGTTTCCGCCATCTTTACCATAAGCAAAAGCTAACCTAGAAGACAGAAATGAAAAACCCAAAAGTACTAAATGTCTCATTTATCCAAATGCTAGAAAAATTACTTCACTGAAATAACTTCTAACAAAAACCAAATAAAATAACTTGCTTAGAATATGAAAACCCCAAAATAGAGTTAAGTAAACGTAGTTAATGGAAAATCAGCTTAGGGATCTTAATATAAAGAGTGGGTACAAAGTCAACAAGATCCCCTTTAAGCCTCTGGTTTCATTTAACAGAAGAGTCTTAATTATGCCCACAAATTGAGATGCTTCACCAGACAATCGGTCCACAAAGAAAGAAGAGATTAGTACTGTTGCTCCTGCATAGAAGAGAAGCCTTAATGAGGTTTCCCCATAAATTCTAGATCAAGAGCCAAAGACATTCCAACTCCTATGGAATAATAAGACTTTCACTCAGCTTCCAGAACTGGCCACGCAGACGTATTTTTTGGAAATAACCATTTCTTAGACCAAGATCAAAATGTAGATCTTCCTTTCTGTACTGATATATGGGTTAGGCTAACACCTAAATAACGCCTCCTGCCTAGCTTTCTTGTCAGGGACAGTCAAAGAAATTAAAGCCAAATTAAATTTGTTGATCATTAACTGGTTGGGAAAAAATTTACTTGTGTAGGAAGAAATGAGAACTAAAACTACTGGCCAGATCTAAAAAAACAAAACAAAACAAAAGCTAGTTTTTAAGTCTTAATCCACGGATGGGGGCTTATTTAAAAACAGGTGGGAAGGCACCTCACATAAGGAAAACTCCAAGTCCACGCTCAGGGCCAACAAAGCTACACAGGTATCAGCACATTAAAATCCTATTTTAAGTAAGCACTACAGGGACATCACACGTCCAAGAAATGGATCATTAAGTTATGAGATAAAGCCAAAAGTCCCTTAAAAATAAATGCCAAGGAATCAGGTTCTTATAGACTAGATTTTGGTCATGAATATACAACCTGCAGGAAACACATCAGGGGGAAAAAAAAACCCAGACTTCTAACAAAATACCTAAATCTGCATCTCTTTATTCCAAGAATGGTAATTTCTTAGAAAAACTTTTTGAGAGGATACCATAAAAGTGACAATAATTACCCAATCCCAAGATTTCTGGGTTAGCTAGCTTCCAGATTGGGTGTAGTATATTGGATTTAGTACAGTGCTCTTAGAAGAATGCTTTAAACCTGTACAGCATTTAAAAATACAGGGCACTAACCTGGAATGTGTAGATCTGGAGTTGGGTCCCTACATTTCTTAAATTCACCAAACACTTTTCTGCTGTTGGCTAAAAGTTCTATCCACTTATTGAGTTATGTAGATGCTTTCCCACACCTCTTTTTTTGGCACCTTGTTACTGTCATTTTTCTCTGCTCCAGGCATTAATAGGCCCTCCAGGGGTGTGTAGTCAGTGTTTGTGGCCAGGGCCAGAAGCTTGATTATTCCCTCTCCCCCCACTGGCCCCAGGTAGAAACCGTCAGACCCAAAGATGCTTTGGCAGAAGGGGGGTTGGGGGAAGGATCAGATGGGCCAAAAGAAACTTATTTTCCATCTAAAATCTATTCAGCTTGGGCCATGGCCATACAGTGAGATTCCAAGCTGTTTTTTCCCCTCAGGGAAAAAAGTTTTTTTTGAGATCCCAAGAGCATGAATACAACAAACACCATATCCATTGACAGCATTTTAACTTCAGCTATCTGCTTGCCCTTTGTAAGAAATTCGGAAGGCAGAATTAGCATCACAAGTAAAACTGGATTCTGTGGATAAACTAGCGTTAAAGTACTGAACAAACACAACAGGACAAAGGCAGACAGGTGGTCCTTAAAGAATGAAAAATTGCATTTTGGGAGTAATCAAGTTACTCTACGTTTATGGTCAATTTGAAAACCCGGCTTCAGTGTTGAGCTGGCTAAAACAAAGTCAAACTGGATACTCAACTGCCACATTGTGACAGTGGCCTCACATAACAAGAAATTTTAGGGCAAAGCAAATGCAGAAAACTGGTCTCCTACAAAAGGGGACAATTTCCTTCTCATGGCAAGGTACAAAAATGATTAAAAACCACAAGATTCACACTGCAACAACAGGCTGTCTAATGCCTTAGAAAGTGGATCCTTCAAGAAATGTCATCTAAGCCACTTTTCCCAAGAGCTTTAAGATCTGACAACTCTCAGAGAAAGTTTTAAAAAGTTATCTTCATTTCAACAGAAGTGTGTAAGATGGTCTCCTTGGCTTTCCCAGTAAGGTTAAAAAGGAACTGTTAGTTGCCTACTACTGGGTATTATTTGGTTATGTGTACTTGACCCCATCCACCTAACGTTATTATACCATTCATCTGACTTCTACTCAGCTAAACAATAACAAAAATAAACCCATAGGCTTCCAGAACTTTTGGGATGATTTTTCCAGTAACAGATTGGGGTGAGGGTAGGGGGAGTAGGGAACCAGAATAAAGGTACTCTAATCTGCACCCATTAAACCATTATAATCAAGTGCTGCTAGCAGGTAACAAAGGAGTGAAACCACTGCTACTGTTGCCACTTTAAAATTAGACATCCTATTCACCTGTGTGGTCTATCTTGTTCTAAGAGAAGCTGTTATTTTAGAATCACTTTACTCAGATGGGACAGGCAATAAACAGAAACAGATTTTTAAGAATCATCCCTGTGATTTAGCACAATGCACCTTAAAGTAGAGCCTAAAAAGCCAACGCTTTCCACTGAAAGTCATTAAGAAACAAACTTAATGCTCTCACAAACGCCTAAAAGAACTATACCCTGTCTAATGCTTTGTTTAGATTTTGGGGTTTGGGTCTATAACCACCCACCCTGGGTCGGGTTTTTTTTTTTTGGGGGGGGGGGGGGGCGGGAGGGGGGGAGAAGAACAACTGAAATTCAAAAAGCATTATTATACCATACATTGTTCAGTACTGAAAGAGAGGCATCATTGTTAATAGTTGGGGGGTGGGGGGAAATTGGTACAAGACCACTAGGTTCCAAATCTGGAGGTACTTACTCAGGCCCCAGGACAGCGGTGTTAGATGAAAAAATCTAGAAGGGAGAACATGAAACCAACCCATGCTCTTGGAGAGCGCATTCCTGCCTGGTGTTTGACTACAAAGGATTATTATTTTTTTAAATTGCATTTCAATCATTTTATGACTAAGCAGTTAAAATTAGAGTTACCTAATTTAAACGTTTCCCCTGGAAGGTACTTCTTTACCCTGTATATATTTTCTTCTATTAAACAAATAATGCATGCATCTTTAGCAAAATATACAGGGACACATAAACAGACTAGTAATTACTTAGCGTAGTGCTTTCTGATTCCAGATTACTTCTTATCTTAACTTCATTTTTATTTCTTTTCTTCATTCTTCCGTTTCAAATTCTGACTTCTTTCATCTTCCCCACTTCACACAAATTGCTCAATATTCTACAAGTGGGACTTCTGGTCTGATAATTAGCATGCATTCTTTCTTTTATTTTTTCAAATTTCAGCTTCACTTATTCCTGAGCTTCAAATACTCATTTATAAAACTTGTCAAATGACGACTTCCGCATTTTCCTTCTTCAACATTAACCTTAATAGAAAAAGAACAGGATGAAGAATATTTTAAAACTCCAGGATAAAATCCAGTGCCAAAACTGAAACTAGAAAAAAAATCCCTTGTTGTTTTGGATTTTTAAAAAACCTAGAATATGCAGCTCAAAAAACAGAAACTACATAGTTTTCTGTTGGTTCTAGAATATATGGGCAATCGATCTCATTTGTCTACTCCAAATAAAATTTATCATGCTTAAGTTGAAATTGAAGTGCGCAACTGAACATTTACTGTTCATTTAACATTTTAAAAACTAATTACATTCCACACTTCTTACGTATCATATTCATCAGCAGAAAATATTAAGTGTCAGAAGCATATCTCTAGTCCAAGTGACACATTAATACAAAAGTGCAAGAAAGGAAAGCACGGACAATTCATTTGTACAATGATGACAAACGCTCAGGTTGAAGGTGGTCTACAATATTGTGGCCTGTCTTAGATAGGGTCAAGGAATGTATTTAATGTCAGACATTTTTGCACTGCATATTTGAAGAGCTCCCCAGACAGATACTGTCAGGGAATCTGAAAATTTGGAGCTTTTAAGTATTCAACCCACCCCTAGAGCAAGCTGTTCTAGTATGATACTCCAGGTACTAAATTTAGAACAAAAAACATTTTTTAAAAAATTAAATATCAAGTCAACCAATTATTTTATGTGAATAGCAACAAAGAAAAGCAAAACAAACTTTAATCCAACAGTGGGTATTTTCAAAGTTTTTTTTCCCCTATTTTTCCCCCTCAATGTATATAAAATATTAAAGGTTTCTAATGTCCAAAGGAGAAACCCTACTTCACAACGAGGCAGTATTAGGAAAAAATTGTAGCTCACCTCAATTATTGGAAGACAAAGCCAATTTAAAATAAGGTTTAACAGTGTATGCTGAACATGTTCAACAAAATATTGCCTATATAAAACATTATAACTTTCCTAATTTCTTTATGATCTTTTATTTGACTACCACTATTTCTTCACTTAGTTTTATTTCTAAATATATATAGCCCTTTCTTAAAAAAAAAAAAAAAAAAAGACAAGCCTTTATTACCCACCTGGGCATAAAGACGACCATGGCTCTATCATGGAAGTGTCTTTTCTAACATAGCATAATTTCCTATCTGGCTTTAAAAATAAACTATTGCTAACTTTAACTTATTTAATCCAGGAAAAATTTTTAATGCATTTTTATTTAAGGGAGTAATTGATTTTCTTTTAATGTCCATCACTAAAATGTAATGGGAAATGTTCGCTGGCAGTACAAATGTAATCGTGGAATCAGAATGCCCAAGCAGATTTCCTTAGAGCCTCCTAATGGTTATGTGCAGGTACAGGGCTTAGATGCAGAAGACAAAATAACTAGAAGGGAGGCTAAAGCTCTAGGTTATCACAACTGTTTTTAATGTGGACACCTTCCTGACCATTATTACTTTCAAACCTTCTTCCTTCTCTTACATTCGAAGAATAAAACAATTACTAGATAAGTATAAATATTAGATTTATCTCAGTTCAGCTGCTAAGTTCAAGTGGCCACTTTATAAAGCCAAAATACCAACTAAGCTAAATTTATTATACAGTTAAGAGATCCTAACTTAGAAATAAACAGAAACTTGTCCTATCACAATTTTTGACTGTTCTAGGGGCCATAGCTGGGATCCATTTAGCATTAAGCATACTCATTAAGGTGACTGACAATTTTTAAAAATTGGGAAGGGCAAAGAAAACCTCACTGATCCTTATACAGGCTATCAATGCTCACCTAAAACATAAAAAGGACTGTTTTTTTTTTTTAGCCAAAACCATCCACTAGAAGGTTGGACAGAAAATTCTTCCAAGACTGGGCAAATATTCTCAAACCATTGTCTGATATATCTAAGTCAGTTGTAAGCCGATGCAAAAAACAGCACAGGCCCTTAACATTTACAAGCATAAAACATTCAGCACTTTCCAGCAATAAAATCAAGTATTCTTTTACTTTTTCACAGACGACTATCTACTTTGCTTATCTAGTATTGAAGCACAAAAATCAATGCAAAAAAGGGGCTGTCATCCAAGCTGTCATATACACCATAAGCATTCTAGAAGAACAATCTGAAAATAACCTCTAAAACCCAATTCAAAGAATTTTGGGTATCTGAAGATAACTTGCTAAATATTGTTTTTTTTTTGCCTTATGGCTTAAAAACAACGGTAAACAATGATGGCACATAATTCTGTGACTCTTCAAAAACAAACCTGGGTAAAAACACCTGAATTTCCTAAATACCAACCACTATACCATCACTATATAATTACGTGTAAAAAAAACCACACAACATAAAATAGTAAATAAGGCTGAAAAGGTACACAATTATAGTTCTGTCCTTATCTTGGGCAAAATGGGAACTTGACTAGAAAAGCATTACTGTTTACCACTTGGGTTTTCCCCAGAAGGGTCAAAAGTCTGTTAAGGGCGAATTCCATTTAACACATCCCTTCACAGTCTTAATTCTTCAATCTTTTGACAAAACTGGTAGTACTTACCTTGTAATCACTTGTAATTTCATTTTGGAATGTCACCTTCTAGCTCCAGACAACGTGCACAAGAGTATTAAAAACATTCTCATTTAAAACCGACCTGGCTTCTTCAAGAAACTACAGACCACGCACAGCTAATACAAAACAATGCACAATATTCTCTCCCACTTGACATTACCTCAATCCTTTATTAAAGGAGCTCGGTGAGATGGCTACTATATTCTTTAAAAAGAAATCAATAGTTTCAGGGATACTTTGAGAATTGGAAATTCGAATTTAGAGTTCAGGGCCAAAACCAAGGAATAAAAAAAGAACCAAAGATTAGTCAGAAAAAGAGGAAAACTGCAGAATGTGAAAGAGTTTGATGGGATGATAGATCCAGATGCTATTCTCCTCTACTGGGACTATGACCAGAGACCATGTACCTAAATTACAAACACATTGCTTCTACAGAAATAACCAATATTCTTCTAGATTTGCTGCATCAAAATATACTGCCTTAAATGGCTCGCAATCTTCATAGCTTTTGACAGAAATCAAAACCACCTGGTTCACACAAAAAAGTGTTTTTCCTTAAGTTTCCGGACTCTGGTTAAGACTGGCTTGCAGAAGCTAAAGAAATATTCTTTAGAAGGGGGCAGGACATTATAGTGACTGCAAGACCAGACAACAAACCTCACATTACCTTCTTACCCTATATAACTATTATTAATCTTTAAAGATTTACTACAAGTATTACACACTCAATATTACCATGCACTCTCTACAAACATGCTGTTCTTTATGTCATTCTTCCAAAAAATGACAGAAGCTAGATGTTACAAGTGCATCTTCAAAGAAAAATCATTTATTTTGCATTTGTTTAGGCTAGTTGAAAAAGCCTACTGTTGATTAGACCCTTGGAGATAGATTTCTTAACTAACTTACATCAAATTAAAAACCCATTACACAGATGAAAAGACTGCCACAGCTAAAGTGACATAAATCACAAAAATTCAAGAACACATCCTAGTTAAGCATTTAAAACAAGATGAGGGACAACAATGACCGACAATTCCAAGTATCAACTTATTCACCCAGTAATGTAAACGCGATGATCAATCTCAGCCATCAATTTGAGGACAAGTAAATTTGAGGATAAGTGATTTCACACACACAACCTTAAGCCTGTTCAAGAAAGAAACCAACTTTAAAGTTCAGAGTGGGAGGAAAAAAAAAGTAAACAAAAAACTCCTTTAGTTGCTTTGGAGGATGCAAAGAGTCTGGATTAGAATCAGATGAAGGAGATGATTTCAGTTTAACCAGAGATCTGTTATTAGTCATTTTCGTCAACAGTTTGAATGTTTTAAGAGCCTCGAGTTGAATGAAACTCATTTTTCAGGCTTCAGAGATGATACTTATACCACAAGAAATGTCCAAAATTATCACCTTCAAGGCACCTTTTCCATTAATACATTTCTCAGTGTTTTTGGGCACTTTTAAAAGAAGTTTAACCAATTTGACTTGTTCTACCTTACTTTTTATAGTTCTTGCCAACAATCCTTTGGAAACGCAGGGATGTATTTTAGTTCTAATTACTTCGCCTTTCAATACACTAATTGAAACACACACACACAAAACAAGCAAAACAATACGAAAGTATTCCAATTCCAGGTTTAGACCTGTCTTCCAGAAAACTGAAGACTACCATGTAAGAAAAATACCAACTTCTGACGTGACTAGTTATAAAACTTTTCATTGCTTTAATAATTTAGCCAATACCGATTCTATATAACAGAATTGTGAAAAACACTACTGTGCATTTTCTAAGAGTAGAAAAAAAATAGAACCAATTCGAAAATTTAGGAGAACAATGTCTCTTTAGTTTTGTCCCAAATCATCACCTACACTTCCATATACTACTTTATTATTCTCTAGACAAGTTTCCATGGTTTTTCGTTAACAAATTCCCATGTCACTTGTTCACTTGCATTCAACTGGGAACTTTCCTAGTTAGAAACCAGTTATTTTATATTTCCTTTACAGTGCAAAGGCACCAAACAACCCATTTTTAAAAACCGACAACTTAAACCTGCTTTCCAGTCCAAACACTGAGGACCTGTTTCAACAGTATATTCAATTAGCAAGAACAAAAAGCCTCAGCCTAGCTTGTGAGCTCAATGCAAACCGTTAAGAAAGCCAAGACGCACAGTGGTTTAACACTAAAATCTACAGAGCAATCGTTATCCCCCCTCCCCCCATAACTCTCAAAATCAATACACACCTGCTATCTGAAGGCGAGGCCTGATTAGTTAGAACTAAATCTTTTGGCTCCAAAGTTACCTAGTTAAGTTCACTAAGTAACAGGAAACAGTTTCTTCCTAAAAATACCCTTTTCTAATGAACCATCGAACATATTTTACGAACATACTTGAAAGTCTGAGTAGACTTCTCTACCCGACAGATGAATCTAGATTCATATCTATAGAAGACTAACAACCATACGGAGGAAGGGAGGGTAGACCGTAACAAGCAACTTAAAAAGCACCAACTATGTACCAGCTGCAAAAATCAAGGTCAAGGATATTTATTATTACCCTTCTTCTAGGAAGTTCTCCAAACGCACCCCCCCCCCCCAACCAGAAACACAAGGTTCTAACATGCCTCGCAAATTTGCATCTTCACAAGATGCTTTCCGAATCTTAACACCCTCGGCCTCAGTCATCCTTTACATGAGCGGTTTGTTCAGCCTTGGAACTGTCCTGCATTAAATCTAAACACACCGAACTTTGTCCGACAGGCGAAAATTTAGGGAAAGGGGGGGGGGGGGGGGGAAGAGAAGTGATTTTCAGTTAAACGCCTCAAAACAAAGGAAATGGCGCCATAAATTGATGCCCGCTAATTTTCTCCTACGTAATCCCGTGGATGCGGGAGGGGTGAGAAACTACTCCATTAAACAAGAATATCTTACCTTTATCGTCTATTCTACTTAAGTAGACTTTAGAAACTCTGGTAACGACTTCTCGCTGGAAAGCTCTTTCGGTATCAGACAAAGCACTACATCTAGGACAACGGCCAAACTCGCGGGCAAATCTCACAAAACAAATGGGCCTAGAATTTAAGTCTACTTCAGATTAATCTCCTGCATCCAAAGAGGCCCCAAGAACTCACTAAATTCCGTCCTTTCCGCGACTGGTAAGAATGCCCTTTGCTAAGCAATACCCGGCGGAAAGCCGTAAGGAGCACAATCTTTCTTCTTAAACCCCACCACGCGGCCCCATAAGGCGCGGGCGCGGTCACCAGGTCGCGACGCGGGCGCGCCTTAACGCGCGGCCTTCCGCCATTTTGTGCCTCTGGCCGCGCGCCCGGACCCTCAGCCCAAGATGGCTGCGGCGAGGCTTCGCAGGAGAGCAACGGCGAAATACGATACGGCTCCCCTCCCCCAACACCGAGGGGACGCCGCGGCCATTTTTAATTCCTACCAACGGAAAAAAATCTGTCGTCTCGGGTATGTGGCCATATAAAGCTGCCGGTGATCTCCTTCACGACTAAAAACACTATCCACAGAAATCTTTAACCCTCTATCTTACCCCTCCAGGCCCCAGACTTTGGCGCCTAAATCGCCCCTGACTTTTCAGTCCGATACCGATGGGCCTCCATAGAAATGCAAAGAACTGGGACCACATAGCCTCCCGCTGCACCACTTCTACGTACCCGCTCGCCGTAGTTTTGCTCGCCGCTGTCGCTCATGACTCCCAGCTGCTGCCGTCCTTCGATGTGCTTAGTCGAAGCTGCCAATCTCGGGTACCTTCTTTATCGAGGCTCCACCGCAGCCTCAGGACACACTGGTTTCTGAGCCACTGGGAAGCGAAGCACTCCGCACCGCGTCCGCACAGGCTCTAACAATACCGGACGTGACGCGGCGCTCCTTAAACCCTCTCCTCCCCCGCCCAGAACGCGCGTTTTCTTGGTCCCGCCCCCCGCCTCGCTCTGCGTTCCCTCTGCAGCCGAGGCGCGGCCCGAAGAGGATGTGACGTAAGCCCCGCCTCTCGCGCGGACCCAACCCCCTCATCGGGGCCTCTTTGAGGCGGGAAATTGAGTGCTTCGGTTGGTCTCGGTAGTGGTCGCCACCGGGTGCGGTGTTGTCACCGGCCACGCCCCATTCACTTCTGGAACTTTCCAAAGCCACCGACGGGGCCCATGGAAAGAAGAAGGTGACCTCCATTTCTCTCATTTCTTATTCATTCTGCATTATTAGTTTCTGACTGGTGCTTTCCTTTGGAGAAGACAGAAATCTAAATTCCAGGGTCCTACTTTCCTTTGGATTTATTTAGTCTCAGCTGCAGTTCTTTAAGGAAAGAACTTGAAGGATAAACCTTCACTTGAGCACCTACCAGATGTTTTACTGGAACTTAATAGACAGGAATTAGACACATTAAACACACAGTTGCAAACTATGATCTTAAGTGATAGAGACACTTACAACTATAGTGGTGTCACAGAAGGAATGATTAATTCTGCCAACCCAGGAGAGAGACCAAACTTGGGAAGTCAGGAGATCTTACTCCTTTGCACTTGTTTCCCCACCCATAAAGACGGTACCTGGCTGGTGAGGTGTTTTGATACCTGTAAAGAGCAATTTATTTTTAACAGGCTTATTGAGATATAATTCACATACCAACAATTCTCCCATTTAGAGCATACATTTTTTTATATGTTCAGAGTTGTGCAAATATCACCACAATCAGTTTTATAGCAATTTCATCACCCCCAAAAGAAACCCCACATCACTACATCACCCCCAAAAGAAATTCCCCCATCCTCAACTTTTCTAGCTCTAGACAATCAAAAATCTACTTTGTTTCTATAGATTTGCCTATTCTGGGTATTTCATATAAACGGAATTGTGCAGTACATAGTCCTCTGTGACTGGCTTCTTTCACATAACATAATATTGTCAAGGTGGTAGCATATGTCAATTCTTCATTCTTTTTATGGCCCAATATTCCATTGTATGGATATGTATCACATTTTGTTTATCCATTCATTGGTTAGAAATTTGGGTTGTTACCACTTTTCAGCTATAAAGAATAATGCTGTGAACATTCATATACAAGTTTTGTGTGAACATGTTTTCAGTTCTCTTAGGTATATACCTAGGAGTGGAATTCCTGGTTTAATTCTATGAAGCAAGTTGCTACAATGGTGCATCACGGGAATACTGTTTCAGGGTACAACAGAAACTTTCAGCAAATGATCTTTTTATTACTTGCAAAGTATGAAGAGTCCAGAAAGGCCATATAATTTTTGTGTTACTTACACAGCACAAAGACTCAAAAAGAGTAGGCAAAGAAGTCCCATTGTGGCTGGTTTCCCAAGGTGGTCAAAACGGCTCTGGGTCTGGGCTGGTAGATGGCATCTTCACTTCAGATAGGAAAAGAGAGACAAATCTATACTGTTTGAATGTGGTTATTTTATCCAATTTTGGGGAGGGGGCCCTGCTATTGAGAATTCCTGTTCTTATAAGCATCTGGGCTACCTGTTCGAGGGTCCAAGTTTAAGGTCCAGCCTTTGCATTAGACTTAACATCTCCCCCAGATTATGGAATGGCACGCAGTAGAAGAGGAGAAGGCTGGCTGCTTAGCATATGTTCATGACTTCTCCAGAGTAAGAGGTGGGGTTTGATGAGCTCTCAGCAGTGGCTTCTTAACATATGTCTGTGACTTCCCTAACATTATCCGACCACTATGTTTATCTTTTTGAGATACTGCCAACCTTTTCCAAAGAGCCTGCATGTACTTCTATTCCTATTAGCAATATATGGTAGTTTTGATTGCTCTACATCCTCACCAACATTTGTTATTGTCTTTCTTTTTATTATTTTATTCCCAGTAGGTGAGAAATGGTATCTCATTGTGGTTTTGATTTGCATTTCCCTAATGACTAATGACATTGAACATCTTTTTATATGGTCATTAGTCATTGTAGATCTTCTTTGGAAAAGTATCTATTTGATCCTTTGCTCATTTTTTAACTGGGTTTTCAAAAATATTTTTGTTACTGAGTTGTAAAACTTGGTGATTTGATTCTTGCTTAGTATAAAATGGTCACCTTGAACAGCATCAGTATCCAAGATTCTGAGACCCAGTGATTTGGTGATGGCTCAAGGTGACTGCTGTCCCTCTTTTTACATTCTCTACAGAGCAGAGCTCACCTATTCTTATGGTGTCAATCAGGATCCTACATGCTTATGGTTTCCAAATCTATATTTATAGCCTTGAACCCCTCATTAGTTCTATGCATAAATTCCAGTTGCCAACTGGAATATTTACCTGGTTGTTTCAGAAGCTACTAAAAATTAACATGTCCAAAATTAAATTAATAATTTCTCTACTTCTTTTCTGTCCTCCAAATATCTGTGCTGGAAATATGAGTCTCTCATCCCCTCGTTATGTAAATAATTAGTTAACACATCTTACTAATTCTACCTCCTAAATATTTTTAAAATAAGTCTTTTCCTTTCCATCCCCACTGCTACAATCTATCAGGACCTCGTTGCTTCTCTTATCTGGAGAATTGCAGAAACTTAGAAACTGAATTAGTGTTTGTGTAGTTTTTACAGCTTTAAGCACTGTATTTCAAGGTTTAGCAAGAGGAAATATTGTTTGAAAATGATTCAAATTATTCCTGGGAGCTGGAGTCGTAATTCACAAAGATGAAGTGGTGCATGTGAGAAAACAATGCTAGTATACTTTTTCCCAATAATTATTTTTGGAATTTTGCAATTATTCTTTGTGCTTCTCTGCATTTATAAATTTCCAATCATTTTATCTTCAAGGCTATCCCATTTGTAAAATTTCTTATATCCTCCCTGGGAAGATGAGATTAAATTTATTTTGCCCTTTTCTAGACCTAGATAATTGTCTATGCAATCTACTTTAAAAATTAAATCAGAAACAAAATGTTAATTTATAAAATCTATGTGAAAGGTATATGGGTGTTTGTTGTAAAATTCTTTCCACTATGTTTGAAATTTTTCATAATAAAATGTTTGGAGGAAAAAAAACATGTCAGCTTTGTCAGCCATCAGTGGCTTCCCATACTTTCAGGGAAGAATCCAGAAACCTTAATATGATTGGCAGTGCTCTGCATATTCTGTTCTTAACCACCACTCTCCCTCAGATTCACTACGCTTGTAGGCACACAGTTCTTAAAAGTCAATGTAACTTCAACCCCATGCCTTTGAATGAACCATTCCCTCAACCAGGATCACTCACAACAACCCTTCCCCCCAAATACACCTGTAGTGGTTTGAAGCTGTATGTATCCCAGAAAAGCATATTCTTAAAGTTAATCCATTCCTGTGAGTATGGACGCATTCTAAGTAGGCTCTTTTGATGATTAGGAGCTTAAATTAAGATGTGACCCACCTCATTCAGGATGGGTTTTAATCCTTTTTCTGGAGTCCTTTATAAGAAAATGAAATTCAGCAAGAGAGATAGCAAGAAACTGAAAGCAGTGAAACCTGGAAGACAAGGGAGAGACCAGCTGACACTGCCACATGCCTTACCTTTTGACAAAGGAGTCCTGGGTTGCTAGCAGCCTTGGGGAGAAAGCATTGCCTAATATCTTGATTTGGATATTTTTCTCAGCCTTGAAATTTCAAGTTTGTAAGCTAATAAGTTCCCACTGTTAAAAGCTAGTCCATTCTATGGCATCTGCTTTTGGCAGCCTAGCAAACTACATTACCACCTACACCTAGATTACCCCTCCTCAGTCAGATCTTAGGCCTTGATTTGCTTCCTAGTTTAGATTTGATTAGATCTTTTGTTAGACACTCTTAAAAGCACCCCTCAATACTCATATCTTTCATAAAAATTGTAATTAAACAGTAGTAATTATTTATTTCTGTGATTATGGCTTTTATGCCTGTCTTTCCCACTTCCTGGTTCTGGTGTGCTTGCTCTAGAGGTTCTGATAGCATATGAGGCTTCCCCAGTGACCAGCACAGGTCTCTCCAACACTGGCCTTTGCAGTTTGTGGGCCCCTTCTCCAGTCCCCAGCTGTTCCAGTATATGGTGGCCAGGTGCGCCTATGGGCCATTAGCAAGCAACACCTTGCTCCCTCCAGTTAAAAATTTAGTGTATAATTTTCTACAACTTCGATAGATATAGAGATACATAGAATTAAAATTTTGAAAAATAAAACATGGGATCATGCTATACATATTATTTTAACATGTTTTTCTTCAATTTTCATTTTTCACTTAGCGAAATAAAATACCTGATTATCTTTCCTTATCATTACACCTAGATTTATCCTATATTTAAAATAACTGCATGGTATTTCATTGTAAATATATACCATGTTATATTTTACCATTCCCTTTTTTATGAAGACCCAGAAGATAAAAAATGATTTGTAGTTGTTTTAATTTGGATTTTTTTTTTTTACCACCAATGACAAAAGTTATCTCTGCTTATCTACATTTGCTTTTACGACAGATTCATGGCTGTGGTCCTACTGCCTGCAATCCTCTCTCTTCCCCCATCACGCTTCATCTGGCTTATTCCTACGCATTTTTCATCTTTCATCCGCAGTGATACCCCCTCAGTGAAGGCTTCCCTGACCACTCTCCTCTCTACCTCAAGTATAGATGTGATTTCTTTTATATATGTTTCCATAGAATCATATGTTCTTCTCCTTCAGAGTAATAAGTTCTATTTTAAGTTATATGTGTAATGGTGGGATTGTTTAATTTATATTTATTTCCCCCCAAACAGTAAGCTTTATAAGTGCAGGAACCTCCTCCTCTTTTGTTCACCATTAAACCCCCACTAAATAGTTGTTGAGTGAATGAACAGATGGAAAAATGAATAGGGAAGCAGATGTGGCTCAACTGATAGAGCATCCACCTACCTTATGGAGGGTCCAGGGTTCGAGGCCCAGGGCTTCCTAACCTGTGTGGGGTAAGCTGGCCCATGGTGCAGTGCTGCTGTGCGCAAGGGTGTCATACCATGCAGGAACGCACATGCAAGGAGTGCGCCCCACAAGGAGAGCCACCCCATGTGAAAAAAGTGCAGCCTGCCCAGGAGTGGCGCTACACACATGGAGAGCTGATGCAGCAAGATGACGCAACAAAAAAGAGATGCATTTTCCCAGTGCTGCCTGATAATGCAAGCAGATGCAGAAGAACACACAGCAAATGGACACAGAGAGGAAACAATAGTGTGTGTGTGTGGTGGGGGGAGGTAAGGATAGAGAAATAAAATAAATATTGAAAGAAAAAGAAAAAATGAATAGGAAATGGGAGGGAAGAGGTGTCAGCCTGGGTCATGTGCTCATCCCTGTGCATGGAAAGGAAGTCTATTACTGGAGAAAAGCAAATACGGTCAATGGGCAACTATTCTGAGCTGGAAACATCCTAACTTGTATCAGCTGTAAGTTTTAAATTTGTGTATGGTCAGAGCTACAGATTCCTTTGTTAGGAAGTTCTTTATTGCATTTAGGCTTAGAAATCCTTCCTTATCCTGAGATGAGATAAACATACCCTTAAATTTTCTTGTAGTTTGTTCTTCTTTAGGGTTTCTTTAAAACACTTGACAGTAGTTGGACGGCTCTTATTATGAAAACATAGGGGAAAACATAGAGGGAAACCCATAGGGCAACAGAGAAAATGTCTGTGTGCAGGAATAAATTTTCTGAACTGTACAAAAAAGAAAGGGT